>NC_085009.1:6191843-6334343 GCF_963854185.1 Sardina pilchardus | reverse complement strand
CTCAAACCCAACTCTTAAGACCTTTTCAGTTGCGCAATAGAAAGAAATCCAGAGTCCATCATTACAGATCTTCACACCCCCTCCGCCATTCCTCCCAGCTGCTCCCATCAGAGAAACGCTTCAGACAGAAAACATACAAAAAGTGCATTGTGTTGGAGCGTTGCTGCAATAACATTCAGATTTATTTACCTTTCATGAGTGCAGAGTTTCGCCCTTCTGTCCCCCTCTGATGTAATGTCCAGGCTCCGATCACATCCGGGAGAAGGACGGCCTGTGGACGGTGCTGGTGTGGCTGTCCATCATGGCCGCTCGCAAGCAGGGCGTGGAGGAGATCGTCAGGGACCACTGGGCCAAATTTGGACGCAATTTCTTCTGCCGGTGAGCCTGGCTCTTTGTCAGTGTGCCTGTGTAAAGACTGTTGTTGAACTATCCCCTTCCTTTCTAAATAACCCCCTTTAGCAGTTTTAATCACAGCTGCAATCTATCTGACTTGGTTTCATGTCATCAGGCTAAGGCCATTTTATGTGGAATTTGTTGTTTATGATTGGCTCTGTGGAAAGCAAATTCATAGATCATCATGAGTTTGCAGTGCTCTGACATAGAGCTCTCATCATCATGGCTGTACCATAGTAACGGCAAATACCCTCTCCTCGTATCTGGCTCCATAAAACAGTCCTCGTTCCCACATAGGCTTCCCACAGTTTAGAGTGAGAGGAACATTGGCACTAGAAATGATCTACATTGGTTTATGGAGCCATGGCAAGCTGTGAACGTGGTGTTCGTCTTCTGATGTCATATTTGTGCTCACGGTCGCAGTAACATGTTACTGTGTGTCATCACAAGCTAAACTAAAACATGCGTAGCTAGAAAAGCACTCAAAGAGAGCAAGCCTCCGCCAAGCGAACACATAACCGCTTCCTGCATCCAGACGGTGATACGGATCACTCCCAAAATTGAACCTTGGGTCATTTCAGACCTTCCCTGAAAATTTCATCGAAATCCATCCGTAACTTTTTGAGTTATCTTGCAAAGAAACAGACAAACCAACAAACAAACCCCGATGAAAACATAACCTCCTTGGCGGAGGTAATGACACTATCAATGACAATGAAGTGGCCCATCCTAATTTGTGCATCTGGGAATATATTTGACTTCCATGAAATCACAAAAACATCATCACTCCTACTTATCAGATGCCTTGTATTTACTCACATGTCTCTCTACTCAAGGTTTGACTATGAAGCCATCGACCCCAGAGCTGCGTTCTACCTGATGAAGGACCTAGAAGCTGTCATCACGGACAAAGCATTCTGCAGTCAGAAGTTTGCGGTTGGAAACAACGTCTACACTGTGGAGAAGGCCGAAAACTTTGAGTACATCGACCCTGTTGATGGGACTGTGGCTAGGAACCAGGTGAGAGGTCACTTGTGATTCAGCCTCTGTATGATCTAGTAGAGACATTTTATAGGTTTGCATTGTTTTAAAGGCAAATCTCAAAAGAATTTAGCTGGTATATGGTTATGTGAAGGTGAGTTCTGTCCTCTCGGAGTCGGAAATGTGGCCACGTATCAGTTATCAAGTTCGCTTTGGTCAGTGCCAACTGTACGGTTGTTAGTGTTGGCAAGGCAAGCCTGTTGGCTGTTAGCTAGTTAGCTCACTGGTTTTAGACAAGAGCCCCCTTGCCCTTTGAACTCAAAGTCAGTCAATCAGGAGTAAGAAGAAGGACTAAAGAGTATAAGAATGTAGTCAATGTATGTTGACACCTTATGTCAATTATGATATTTAGCCATGTACATGGGATGACATTGGCCACTACCCTGAAACAAATGTGAACAACCTCAGTCCTCCTCCACACACACACACACACACACGCAGAGCCCTCCTCTGAAGAATGTAAACACAGAAAAACATATGCATAGAGAGCCAGAAACACAGAGAGAGAGAGAGAGAGAGAGAGAGAGAGAGAGAGAGAGAGAGAGAGAGAGAGAGAGGGTGAGGCTAGAATAGTAGCGTAGCAGCCTGGAAGCTTCTCTCCACAGCAACAAGCCCAACCCTGTCATGGTCAATGGAACACTCCGGATGACCTCTCTCTGTTCCATCCGTCTCTGCCATCTCTCTAATCCCTCCTTCTCTTTCTCTTTCCATACCCTCTCATCCCTTTTTCCTCCGTTCACACCCAGAGTTTTCTCCTCAGAGGTTTTCACAGCTGACTCTTCTGTTCCAACCAGAAATGTGTGAAGACTCTGTCTAACACACACACACACACACACACACACACACACACACACACACACACATGCACACACACACACACACACATACACACATGCACACACACACACATGCACACACACACACAGTGGAACAATACTTGAAAGTAAAATGTTGAATCCCCAACATGATGATACCAAACATTGTAGTGCTGGCTTCAAAAGGAAAAAGTACACTTGTGGATTGTGAGGTCGCCCCATCTGAGAATAGTAAGCCTAAAATATGGAGCTGGAATATTTCATGAAATGAGTGATAGGAAAACATAAATCTTTTGTGTGCTAGACATCAGCTCCGGTCTAATCCATCCCTGCCTGTCCTTGTGGGTGTTATCACAGTAGCAGCGCTTAGACATTCCACACACGCCAGAGTTGTTTCAGCTGCTGCCCCTCTCTTCCGCAACTGTCAGTGGCACCGAGGAGGCCCTCCACAAGGGTATCAGCTGTCTAACCCCCCCCCCCCCCCCCACACACACACACACACACACATCCAGTCATGTACACATATGTACATGCACATGCACACACCACACACGCACACACACACACACGCACACACGCACACACACACACACACACACACACACACACACACACACACACATTGTCACCCAGTCAGAGAGCCCGACTACATAAATGTGAGCTTACATATGCGGCGAGGCTATGAAGACAGGGAGCTTAGCACAGCTATTCCGCTCACGCTGCTATGGGGAACCACTGAATTCCTCTGGCCCTGCCACCCCCCCCTTCCAATCTCTTTGTCACTCTTACACACGTTTGCACTGTGATGTGTGCAACTTTAGGAGAGGAGCTTTTGTCGCCCGGTATGTAGAAGTTGACATTTTGAGTATTTTATTTTGTGAACATTTTTGAAAATATGTACAGGAAATAAGGTGGAAGAAACTCATTTTGGATAGCACATACAACTTTTCAAAAAGCATGATATATGAAAATATATAATATATATATTGTTCAATATATATACATGTTGATCAAATATAATCACTATGTCACTCCCAAGAATCGTATTCTATTCCAACAGTTATAGAGCCTCTGTAGACTCATGTGTCCTGGTGGGAACCCATCCAGGGAGACTTTATAGAGCGCTGTGATAATGGCCAGCATCTCTTTTAGGGGACCTCCCCAAAGGCACAGCGTGCCTGGGTCCAGTGAGGAGCTCAGCTCAGCTGTCCTGTCCCAGTGGACAAGTCTGTTTATACTTTTCATTCATCCGCCATTCAGTGCCTTTAGAGTCTGAATGCTGCTCCAAGTGCCTATCACTACTACAGTCAGCTATTTTGCCTGCTGGCAAAATGTTGAAATGTTGTATGGCATCAGTTGATTTACAGAACTCTACCAAAGTCCTCATAGGTAAGCCCCTCCGCTCGGGAGCCATATTACAATGTATTCTGGGCACTTATCGGGCATCTATTTCAGGCAGAACTACGTGTGTGCAAGGCTTCACCAACCACCGACACCAACCTGACGTTAGCTGCCAGATCACAACACATGATCGGCACGATGTATTTGCAACATACCACATGATTGGCACGATGTAGGCCTACAGTCATTTCCTGTGTATTAGCCGCATTGTGTATTTATGCACGGTAAAAGAAACAAAACCATATATTAATACCATATTAACTGCCCCCGTGTATTCACCTCATAGCTGAAGAAATGTAGCAAAATGAATGTATAAGCCGTAGTTAATAGTTGGGAAATTACGTATTCACAATGTACCACATGATTGGCACAATGTTTTCACATGTCAACTTTTTGGTGACGGAAGGGACAGAATGTGTGTAGACGACTGGCATGTTTGCGTTACAAACTAACCCCAGACATTTCCATGGGAGATTCTTTTGAGTGCTGTGTCTCCTCGTTAGAAAGTCTCTGCCCCCACCAAGAACTATTCTGGATTCCGTAAGACTCCTGAAGAGGGCAGTGTTAGGCTTGACATCCTCCAGCGTTTTTCCTTCTACCTGATTCATACAACTGACCACTGGCCTCCTGATGTTGCTGCTTCTGCTGCAGGAGAATGTGCCGCATGCTTTGATTTATGATCATGCTGCTGGTCACTCTGGGTCAGCCTGACCACAGCACATATCAGTTGATGAATGGAGAAGAGTTCAACAGCTAAGAGTTACTAGCAACGGCACAGAGTCATATATAGTATCCAAAATCCACGCTGGAGTAGAAGTACAGATATTTGATCAGAAAATGACTTAAGCAAAAGCATGCCACTTAAGTAAATGTCTTATTATTTACAGTACTTAAGAATGACAGGTAGCCCATTGTAAAACATACTTAAGCCTGAAGGTAGCGGCTCAAAAGCAGTGAAGAGCTGGGGCCAGGTGTCTTGGCTCTTATATGATCTATGTGAGGTACAGTAATTCAGCAGAGAGTCATTTTGTTTGTGTGCATTGTGGAGACTGTCTTCCATCCATGGGATGGTTTATTTGCACTGTCATTAAGGACAGTGTACTGTATAATGAAGCCTGTGTGAAACTGCACTTTGGACTGGTCGGTCTCCTCTGAAAGAATATTCTTCATAAATGTTCATGTTTTAATTGTACATTCATTTTTGCAAATGTAGTTAGTTAGGTATTTTATTGTACCCATAAGGAAGCTTTTTGTCCAGTTAGTACAACATTGCAGAGTCAGTCCACAGTACCTCAGTGTCACACAAACAAAATGAAACAAAAACAAGAACAAGAAAGGAAAAGAATGGGAAAAAAGAATCATATAAAAAGGTCACCATCTAGACTCACTAGAGGTACCGAAGGTGTCATGACCTATTATTATGTCTCATGAATTTGTTTACAGAACTAATCACTTGAGGTACAAATGTTTTGTCCTGTTTCTTAGAGGGCTGGGTAAAGGTACAGTACCTACAGCGTGAAGGTATAGCAGCTCCAAAGCAGTGAAGAGCAGGTGTCTTGGGTGAAGTTGGGTCTAATCTACGTATGTGTAATCTATTACTATCTATGTGAAGTAATTAAGCAGGGAGTCATTTTGTTTGTGTCTTCCATGGAACGGTTTATTTTGCACTGTCATTAAGGGCAGTGTATTATGAAGAATCTGTCTGCACTTTGGAACTGGTTCGTTTGCTCTTAGTGTCAACAAGCTTTGAAAGAATATTCTTCAAAATGTTCATCTTCTTTAATAGTACATTTTATTAATGTATTGGTTCAAAGCTGATCTAGGTTTTGACAAATTTGTTTTAACAGGGTTTGATGAACTGTTTTCAAAGGGGTATGTTAACCTACGAAGATGGCTGATTAGCAAACACTATTAAAGGAAAAGAGAATGTTTTTGAACCTTGATGACGGTGTCTTCTCTCTGCCTCTCCAGGGTTTGAAGATCAACTTCTCGGACTCGTCCAGAATCATCTTCCGCCTCAGTGGGACGGGTGTGGGTGTGGGGGCCACCGTCCGCATCTACGCCGAGAGCTTCGAGAGGGACCCAGAGAGACACAACAGGGAACCCCAGGTAAGCCTACGTGACAACGTTTGGTAGAGAGGTTGCGTGCCATGATCCCATCTATCTTTAGTCTACATGCAGAACAAAGTAAACAATAAGATGAAAACAAAAGAGAACGTCCGCACACTGGAGTTGCTCCCAACCTTTAATAAAAAAAATAGCAATGCTTCGACCTGGCAGGGTCTT
Organism: Sardina pilchardus; assembly: GCF_963854185.1. NCBI lineage: Eukaryota > Metazoa > Chordata > Actinopteri > Clupeiformes > Clupeidae > Sardina > Sardina pilchardus. Next base: position 6,328,407 of record NC_085009.1, on the reverse strand, counting down.
CTTCAGGTAAAAGGCCTACGTGACCAACATGACAAGCCACTCACCCTGCTCATTATCACCCTTGTTGTTTTCCATAATCACCATGATATAGTACTTTGGGATGTGCCTCATTTTTATATTTCCAGTTTAATCTCTTCAAGGAAATCCATACCGCATTAGTGCTTCCTGTTATGATTCGGCTAATGAGGGTGGTGACTCAAAAGGGCTATTAGGAGGAGCACAGTTACCAAATGGGTGAACAACTTAAGTACATTCTGTTGTTTTGTTGTACATAAGATAAGACAGGCTCGTGAGTAAGGGTGTGGACAGTGTTTTTAATTGTTCACCTACTTGGCGCCTAAGTGTTCAAATACATCTCTCATTGCCTTGTTTACGAATTGACAGCCCATAAAATTCAAACAGCTCAGTTTCCGTTCTTAGACTTTAGTTTACGAGAGGACTCTTCTACATTTTTTTCTCCAATTTCGCAGTAACCAAAATCTATACAGCTTGTTAAATTTGAATTCTGTGTTGTACTGAGACCTTTAACCTGCCTCACCCTTCACGTCAATTGAAGTGAGATTCTGTCCATTTTACATGTTTATTGTTGTATTGTGACTCTCACTCTTCTGTGTGACTCCTCCTCCAACTCCTCCTTCTTCCTTCTAGATTATTCTTGATGACTTTGCACAAACATTAAGAAGTGCTTTAGTCATGATTACTAGTCGAAGTAGTTATGACGACTAGGCATACCAGTCATGATTACTTTGCACAGACATCAGAAAACGTCAGATTTGAGATTGTGTTTCTTGAACAACCTACAACACTAGAGTATGGAAATGAAAAAGGAGTACTGTACATGGAATTTACTTTGTTTTATCCCACTATTTGTTGGTGATGCCACTGTTGGTTAGTTTTGTTGGTTAGTTTTTATTCCAGGGCATTGGTCTTGTGTATCACCCAGCCAACTTTCATGGTGCCTGCTCAAGACAAAATCAAGGCATAACTTATGATAAAGGCAGCAATAACATTTGATTAAAGCTAAATCAGTATTGTTGATCTCTAGACACAGTGGTATTATAAATACGTGCCCAGTTTACGGTGTGCTTTTATCTGACCCATATTCATCACTTGATTAGTTGGATGCTGGTTAGATAAGGTGGGTGCATGGTGCAGTCACTATTAGTCACTGTTGTGCATTTGGCATTGGCAAAGGCAAAGGTTACGGATATGCGTGCCAATAGAGTCTGTATGGTGGACAGACTCCACCAATTATTTCTCGTAGATGTTCAAGAGTATGTCTTTAGGGCTCACACAGTGCTGAGCAAATAGTCTGAGCGACTGTAATGCCAACGTGGCACAGCTACAGTACAACAACCACTAGCACCATCACAACATTAATGCTGTTCTCACTTGAGGGAATGGTTTTGTTGACTTTTGTTATTTTGTTGGTATCTTTCCAACACTATAGAGTTTTATCGATCTGGAGTAGGCTACAACAGTTCCACATCATCATAAATTGTCTGGTCATTATGAAGTTGTGAGTTGTTTTCCTGAATTGATAAGGCCTAGGCTAGTTTATAGCTTCCAATGATTACAAACAATAAATTAATTGCATGGACTGACATGGTCAAGTGGATATAGATAACAAAATAGGCTAATGTCTTTAGAGAAACCTGCTATGAAAAAAGGCATTATTTTGGTTTGCTCGGATAAACTTGTGACTGAGATTGCAATGTACAGTATACCACAATGTAGGTGTGCCACAATGAAGCACAATTATAGTATTAAGCGTCATCAAAAAGGTATAATCCCATGTTGTCACATGTTGTAGCATCACTACAGTTGAGTATGTACTCAGACTGTCATATGAGCCTGGCTCTCTGGTCATGCTGTCAAATTTGCACCTTTAGTGCTCAGGAAACCAGGGTTTGAGGCCTGGTGGCAGAAGTGGGGTGGCTTGCCATCGGAGGTGTGCCCAATGTGTGAGCCGTATGAGGGCCGTGTGTGTGTGTGTGATGGGCTGAGCTGATGGGCTCGTGAGGGAGACGCAGGTGTTCAAAGCCGTGTGGAGTGACTTCTCCACCGCTCCCTTCACAACACACACACACACAACACAACACAAACCTCTGAATGAAACACATTGCCTTGTTTTTCTAACCAGGAGTGAATAGAAGATGTTTTCCACTACTAATGTCCGTCTCTCGGCAGGTGGTGCTGGGACCCCTCATCGCCATCGCCCTGAAAATCTCCGACATCCACGAGCGGACCGGCCGCCGGGGTCCCACCGTCATCACTTGAGGCTCCACCCCGCTCATGCCGCCCACGCCGTCCACCCGAGTCCGAGACGCCCCCTCCCCCCCCTCCCCTCTGCTCCTCTCCCCAGCCGACCTCCTCCACTCCTCCCGCTGGACTATCACTCCTCACCAGGGGCCAAAGCCACGAGTCAGACTCCCTCGGGGGCCACCCCCCCCAGTCTGTCTCTGTCTCTTCCGTCTCCATCCCCTCTCCTCCTCCTCCTCCTCCTCCTCCTCCTCCGACAGCCTGCTGTCCATGCAGTAGACTCTTCCATCTCCTCCATCGTCACGAGCAACACAGAGAGAGAGAGACACTGTCTGTCCGTCCGTCTGTCCGTCGTCCACCATGCTGTCGCTTCCACCCTGACACCCTTTCTAACCTCTTCCACCGGCTGCCGTTTTTGTGGACACAAAAATATAAACTTTTGGCTAGTGTGCACGTCTCACCATCCGCCTTTAGAACTTTGCACTGATACAACACTTTTTTTTTTTTTTTTTTTAGAACTGTACCTGAGGGTGATGCAGTCTGTCCACACCACGGAGCAAATTGTTTTCAAACAGATTTCAATATACATTTATGTCTGTAGCGGAGTATTAGCAGGTTATATGCACAGTTGCAATCATTTGATCAAATCAAAGCAAAGACAATTTGTCAAACCACTGATATGTAATATCTCCTATGTATTTGAGTAACGCTGAAACACTGTGTGATAAGAGCTACATGATATGATATCCAGCTCCTAATTATATAAATATTTGTTTGGCTGTTGGCAGAGAAAAATACATGTTTGTCATCATTTCCAACCATTTTGTTTTTTCATTGAAATGCATTTATTTGAACCCTGTTGCGTCTTTGGTGCCATATGTTTTAGTATCAGCTCCTGCATTGTCTGATTACCAACAGATTATCATGTTGAATCAACAAGTGGTGAAAACATTAAAAGAAAAACTGAGGAATAACAGTGAAGACTATTCAGTAAGTGTAGAGCTTTCTTTTTTCTTTTTTCTTATTGTTATTATTTATGTACTTTAAGACAGCCCCTCGATTTGCAGTTCCGGCCCACAGTGGGGCTAGTGAGAGGTGAATGGACTTTGTTCTGGAGTGTTCCATGTCGTACGTTCCACGGGTGAGAAGTGTACCGTGTGCCAGGTCCATTTCCAGCTTCTTCGGTCGCATTGTGAGTTTTCAACCAACTGTTGCTTTCTTTCCAATCTACCTCCTATTTAGAGGGCGATAGAGACATAACCCCTTGAGATGCGTAGCAGTTATATCCAGATCCACTTTCAGCCCGACTGACCTGTATGTGAGCTCAGCCACATCGCATTTCTCAACCAAAATCTCTCTGCGTAGCCTACTGGCATACTTTTGCTCATAGAATGTGTGCACAAGAAAGGCTTGACTGACATGACAGAGTGAAAAACATACTTTTTCGTCTCCACTTCTTTGTTCAGAGAAATCTGTATTTCTCCGTAACTGTTGCTCGTGTGAGATGCTCTGAATCACGCGCCACAATGATGAGGGGGACCCTGTGGATCATGACAGACGTTAGCCTCTTGATTTCCCCAGTGAGCTGAATCAGACTAAATGTCTCCGCATTTTATTTCCTCTCTCATCAACGATTGTTTTTCTTTCTTTTCTTTTCTTTCTTTTTTTTTTTTTTTTTAAAAATCACCACTTCTCGTAAAGTTTTGTCCAGACTGTAAGCAGCACAGCGAGCACATGAAAAAAAAATCCTTTCTGAAAAATGATGGACATTTGCTTCTCCATTGTTAGGGAACAACAAATCCAGCCTGTCCATGTTACATGAGATAATATGTTTATAAGACTGCAATTCTTTTTCAAAAAATATCAGACCACTGCATTATTACACAAATATCATTGTGAGATCTGTTGGCTGACTTTAAGTGCACTGGTGGGACCTGTGGTCTGTGCTCTTTTTTGTATATCCATACCACTAAATGAAATGTGAACTGCTTTCCTCGCCCTCGGCTCGAGGGGAATCACTCGCACCCCTGTGGCTGTAACATATGAAGGGGAGGGAGGTGAAAAGTGAATTGAGAAACAGGAGAAGCATGCACGCTGTCCTCGGCACTATTTAATTGTTTCAAGGCTAATACTGAAATAAAAAAAAAAAACTTTTGTGTGTCTCGGAATTTGTTCTGGTCAGCTGACAATTTCTTGGTTCTATTGATGCTGTCGACACTGTTGGCAAGAACACTGGAAGTATTTGGTAATCTGCATCTCCAGTTAACCCTTGGATGTGATTACATGTGCTTACACAATGCATGTTCCTGTTTTATCAGTGTTATTTAATTGGGCTCAGACACCTCCAGTGATGTCCACGCCATTGTCAGATGTGGAAGTACAATCTCGTTGTGGCAATATGGTACTTTGTATCACACCGTAAATTAATCAGTGTTTTCACGTTTTGTCTGGGACTGGATGTCTTTGTACGTGTCCATAGATTTTATTGCGATATTTTGTTAAAGGATTGAATTGAGGTTAATGTTTAGCAGTGGCACAATTCCAAAGCTGTAAAAACATACAGACACAACACTTCCTATAACCACGCCGCTGGTCATTCATAAAAAGAGGCGGTGTCTCAAAGCAATCATGTCAAGTCATAGCCATATATAGGAAATAGCTTAGGCATTTATTGCTGAGGTTTTGTACAAACTCAAAAACACATGACACTGAACAAAAACAAATTTGCCATTGCAGTAACTAAAATGCATGCAACTAATGCAATGATGCAACATTGCATTTTGCCGTTCACAAATCCAATAAGCAACAGTGTTGCATAGTCCATGTTAAGGTTCTGAGAAGATTCGTTTGGTCATTTATGTGCACATATCCTTAGAACAGTCTGCCTTCATATCTGAAGTACAGTCACAGATGCTTAGGAAAGTATGGGCAGTTTCTCATGTGTAACATATCAGGCGATAAACATCAGTCTGAAGTGGTCCTGGTTGGTCCTACATCACATTCTCAGGGCAAAAAAACAAGTTCAGGAGGTTAGAGCACCCCCCCCCCCCCCTGCAGACTTCCTTCCTGCTATTGGCACCCTGTCCAAGTGCAATAGGCTAAAATGCCTAATTGAGCATTGCTTTTCTTTTCACACACACGATGGACCTTAATGTTCACCGACCACTGAGCAGTCTCTCTCTCTCTCTCTCTCTAGGTTGCAGAGGCTGCTTCAGGGCTGGTATTCCAGAATGCCGCCAGTGTAAACAGTTATCTGAGCGTAAACAAGAGAGCTGCGAATGCTTCTGTGCTCGCACTCCCTTCATCATCTCCTCCGTATACACCAGCTGCAGATGGGTCTGTTTCACGTCCCAAAACACCTGGCCAATGCACACAGGGGCGCGTTCCACGCTACTGTGTCACCGTGTCACTGAGGCCCAAACGCCACGTCCCTGACTGTGGGTGCCTCTCATTTGGTCTTTTATACATCCTCCCTTCCTTCCTCCTCGGGCCTCGTCATCCTCACTGATCTACATAAAGAATGATGGGGCGGCAACAATGGGATAGTCTATCCAGTGTTAGTTATAGATCAGTGGGAACGCCCCTCGAGGATCGAGCAGCATTGAGGATCGAGGAGAGTGTTTGAAAGCCACCCACTGTGGCTGACCCGCGCTTTGTCCGTGTGAGAGACACAAGCTCCCTCCATTCACATCACGTCCGTGTCGTAGGGATTTTGGGGCGCATCACGTGCTGCTCACCAGCACAGTGAATGTCGTTGACCTCTGACCTCTTGACTACTGAGAGGTGTGTCGCGTGGCAAGATTTTTTTTATTGGTGCGCTGTGCTGTTGTCGTCGTTGTGTAGGTGAGGCCGGGCCTCCAGGGACAGCTGGTCTGAGACCGGAAGGTTCTGGCTGAAAGCCTGCTGGTAGGACGGGGGCAGCTCGTGACTGAAGTCCTCGTTGACCACCTCCGAGCAGGTGAGGGTGTACAGTGGAGGGGCCATGCTCAAATATGCCTGGTCGATGGGGATGACCGTGTGGGATCTGGACTGTGACTCCTCATACGAAGGAGGGTAAAAGTTTGGCCTGCAAAAAAGACATTTGCACCAAAATGATGAGCAAAATGTATTATACCATATTGATACTAGTTGACTAGTTGATATTAGTTTATACTAATTTATCAAAACACCTTTGCACATCACAAATACAGACAGCTAATTAAAATGGCAAATATAGCACATGTGCTCCAAAGCTTTATACTGTATATCTTTTTAATAAAATGATGCATAGCATCTGCTCTGGAAAAGGCAGTGACTTTAAATGAATTAACCCAAATGATTCCAGTTATGAAAACAGCGTTCCAAATACTACAACAACATCAGGCATTTTCATCTCAGAAATGGTCTGATTGATCAGGAAAATCATCTATTACATTATGTAGAATAGTAAAATAGTGCTGCACATATAAAATACAGTAAAAGAGCATATTAATGCAGATTCACAAGAAAGACAACTGGAATCAAAAAATTACTGATACGGAATGCGTGACAAACAGTAACTGATACTCCAACAACTACCCCCAGAGCGTCCTTACCTGTCCACTGTGTAGACATACACCTGGCTGCTTGGTCTCCTGCTTCCTCCCCGCCTGTACAGGTTGGTCTTCAGGCCATGGATGATGGACCAGAAGGCGCCTATCAGAAGCAGTAGGAATCCACACGTTACGAGCAGGTACGCAATGATGGCCTTCACTGAGGAATCGCTGCCGGGATCCAGAGACTTGACGTAAGCCCCCAGGCAGATGAGGCAGAAGCCCGAGAAAAGGAAGACCAGTCTGAGCACTGTCCCCAAGCGCGTGCCTTTGTCCATCATGGTGGTGTCAGCAAAATTCAGTGGACACTCAGTGGAATTCAGTTGACTGAGCTCAGTGGATGAGCTGCTGTTGGTCTGGTGGTAGACAGAAGACAACTAGTGGACTGAAGATGTTTGGGAAAAATGCAATATGCATTGATACATAAGATTCCTCAATAAAAAGATTTGAACGGTCTGGCAATAGACTGTGCGGTCTGTGCGGTAAAGCAGATCTTCCTTTCCCGTAATGGTGATGTCAGTGTGCCGGGCTTGTCAAGTAACATCAGTTTTATGCCATCTCAAGTGGGTTGTAACCATAAGAGTCTAAGCATGGTGTGTTGTTCATTAACAAGTTCCCACCTCGATGGATCAGTGCTATCAGTGAACTGTGGGCAGTAAATGAAGAAACAACAGTTCATTTTGCCAGGCAGTCTGGAAGTTGTTTATGATAAGCCTTGCGGGAAAACAAAATGGCATGCCTGTCTGGAACATAGCACCTACCGGTATGTCACCTTTCCCCAGGTGTGCTAGTCAATTTGTTTGAATTTCTATTTTAATGGGTTTCCTTTGTACACTTTGAGGAGAACATTATGTGGTTGCCATCGTAATACCAGAGAAATTCAGCTTTGTTACCTTTAAAATAGTTTTGTTAGTTAATATTTTTTGTTAGTATTATATTGAAAACAGAACTGACATGAGGAGGGGGGAATTGACATGGCATCTGGTATCTGAGAAAACTACAACTTCAAATATTACATTTTACCAAGTTAAAGCATGTTTTAGGATAACCCTCAAACTGATCTGTGCTTTTTCAGATTTCAAAGTCATGTGCAGTAGAAAAAAGCACATCGAAAACATAGTGAAAGAATATTATATTGGTTATTCCAGTCCATTATATTTCATATATCATATATCTAGCCAGCTAACTGAAATCACTCAGTGCCTGAAGATAAGTTTTAATAAAGAATGAAGTCATTACTGTTCATTCATAAAGAAGCGGATGTTACAAATATGTCACAGAGAATGAAAAGGTCAGCTGAGCATGTGATTGACAGTATTAGCCATTGAGGAACACACAACACAATGTTCTTAATCATGCATTCTTAGTTTAGGAAAGTAATGCCATTTCATTTCACATGTTTGTCATATCTATTTTTAGTTGCCAAGTCTTTCCCATTATTGCCTCAGAAACGTAATATATGACAATGAGATTAGATGATGTCACATTTAAATCTGCTCAGGAGGTGTTTGGCAAAAAAATAAAATAAAAATGGCACAAATATACTGTAATAATGATCAAATAATGCATCCATTACCATCTATATTATCTCATACACTGACTAATTAATATCCATCAATGGTCCATTACATGTTTTTGAGAATCTAGGGCATGGATTCTAATTTGTGACGTCTTTGTTTGTTATTGCTTCATTTGTCATAGGCCTATCTTGATCTTGATTATATGATGGTTGTATCGAGGACTCTTTTTCTCTCTCTGTCTGTCATCGTGTTGCGTGTTTGTGTCTACTTACACGTTCAACACAGGTTATTTTGGTGCTCCTTTTTGACTCTCAAATCACCTTTGCCATGCAGAGTGCACATGATAAAACAAATCCATCCACCGCTGACCTCTTCCTTTGAAAAGATGCTATGTCAAGCTTTATGTAAGTTCAGTGCAACTTTAACTGTCTGATTGTAAACTGTAGACAATCTCTTCAAAATATGATGGGCAAAGGTCACCATCCAAGGTCATCATTCTACTCTCCCTCTCATTGTTATCTCGTCCAAATGCTATGCAGGCAAAGTCAAGTAACTAATTTTTGATATCATACATTTTAGCACATTTATCACAATGCTTGATTGTTTAGTGCCCCCAAACCGTGTGTAAACGAGATGGTTTGCAGTGATTTTTTCTCAATGATTGCCGTATAAAGTTATGAGGCAACAACCGTCCTCAAAATCTCAAGATGATAGACAGAACAGATAGAGAAGGTGATCTTCAGATAAAGATATAGAGATGTTGACAAGCCTGCTGTCTGGGGAGTGGAGCGACAAAACTGTTTCACTGCTTGCGTCATGTGTAGGCCTATAGCATGACATATGGCATGCATAACCATATGAAATTATAAAATGGCAACACAAATCCCAAAACGTTTAACTGTATGAACCTCCTAACTGTTATGCTGTGTTATGATGATGATGTACAGTGGAATAACATGTGTAAACTATATACCCTACACATAATGCATGAAACTTGCATTTGAAAACAGCTCACATGGCATGAGTTTATGAATGACCAGTCAACTCTGAATGGTTCATTTTATTTGAATGGATCAATGATCACTGAATTGATATAAACGGACATGGTATCACAAGGGGAGATAAAGGTTTATGAGCCCTTATGACACGTCAATTTTACCAGTGCAACGAACCAGACATAGACTAGTTCTTGCAGGCTTTTTGACATATATTGTTAATGTGTTTTGAAATCAATAGGCTATTGATCACAAACACAATTGCGCACGCGCGCACACACACACACACACACACACACACACACACACACACACACACACACACACACACACACACACACACACACACAAATAAAAAAAATAGAGAAACATACACACAACTCTATGTTCATCTATTTTTGTTAAGGAGTTGGGTAGGGTACAACAACTAACCGCGTAACAACACCTGCCTTTTCTAAAAATCTCTCCATCCGTAGGCCTACTCCACAGCACTAGACGGCGACAATGCAACTTTGTTGTAATATTTTGATTTGTTGTAGTCGAGACAAAAAAGAAAGGGAAGTTATCAACCACTCTCTTCCGCGTACGGGTGTCTGGAAAAGGATTTGATCAACATCAGGTGATTTTCTTTATTACATTGTGGTAGATCTACATTTAAAGGCAATTAAGGTTAGATCCGTATAACGTATAGTTGATAGGCCTAACTGCTAATCCCGCAATGTACTGCGATCGCTAATCTGACGAAGATTTTGTCGACAGTTACACTAGCTAGCATACTAAGTAACGTTAGCCTTTAGTCACCATCTAGCCTTGTCAACGTTGTCACCCACCCATACAGAAAATGTTACTTCTAACGTTAGTCGTCACGGAAAGTCATGCTGAACATAATTCACCCTCTCTAGATTAGGTGATCTCTACGGTCAACATTGAAAACATGAACAATGGTTTAGTGTATGGTTATTTTTTTGGTGTTGACACATGTTAACTTATCCAAGTTGCATTCCTTGTGTGTGTGTGTGTGTGTGTGTGTGTGTGTGGCATACTGTTATTAAAGTTGTTTTTTTTTTTTAATGTTATTTGTCAACAGTGTTCCATTATTACGCTTTTCCACTGGTCATTGGAGAATACCTCTGTGAAGACGATGATTGATCTGAAAGCCTGGGCGGAATATGTGGTCGAGTGGGCTGCCAAAGACCCGTACGGCTTCCTCACGACGGTCATCCTCGCCTTGACTCCCCTTTTCATAGCCAGCGCCCTGTTGTCGTGGAAGCTCGCCAAGATGATCGAGGTCAGGGACCGCGAGCAGAAAAAGAAACAGAGGCGACAGGAAAACATTGCCAAAGCCAAGAGGGTCAAGAAGGATTGAGCGTGCCTTGCAAGGGATGAGATGCGGTGGAATCGGCCTACTGTCTCGCAGCGTCCCACCCCGCTCTTCTGCGTGGCCCTCCCCGGGAGATGGAGGACCAAAAGAAGGGTTACTTGGGAGGCCTTGGCTGCCGTTACGGCGCAGAGCATGACCGCTCATGCCTTGGAACTTCTCGGCAAGAATTTTAAGAGAGAAAAGTCGTTTGATACGGCGGCACAGCACTGCCTCCAGTCACTGTAAATGCAAATGCATTTTTTGGCATTCCATTTATTAAATAATTGCTGATTTTTTTCATTACTAATAAATAATTTAAAAGTGTTTTTTAAAACTGTGTGATGCCATTTGTTTCATGATCCACCTTTTCTGGAGGACATTTGGGCTACCTTCTGACAAAAATGAGGGAACATATCCGCACTGATTTCATAAAGGAACATAAGCCGTTATTGTTATTCAGGTAACAATAATAGAACGGATAATGCCATTTTTACCATTTACTACTTAATATATCAAATAGGGTGCCATTCTTTCAGGCCACAGAAGTCCCGTTACTTTCATCTAATGCTATACAGACAGACAGACATGAGCTATATTTCCTTTCATTTTATTTGACAAAACCAATCCAGCAAATCATAACTTAAACATTGAATGTTTGAACACACCACACATTCATTTCTATGAAGGTGAAGCATTTGTTTTGATGTAAATGAGATACATTGGGGTAAAAGGGGGAACAAAATCAAAGAATATAGAATATTCATAATATCCCATTCACCTCTCACTCTCTGCTGTCTGTCCCACTGTCCAGCACACACGCTGGGACAAGAAACCACAGCTGCAGCTTTACAAAATGCCTTTCCTTAAAACAGTATCAAAATATGTGTTGGAGTACGAATCCCGTCCACATCAGGATCTGCACTTAAAAAGAGCAGCATCTGGATTGGCTCCTCAAATACCGTCACTGTCCCACCTCTGCCTGATGAGAGAGACCACTACAGTAACCGACCCATCCTAGTTGCACCTCGTCATATGTAAGGAGGTAAATAGGTAAGGAGGTACAGTTCCATTTAGTGCTAACGCGACTAGCGTCCGTAAGGCTTCACAATTCCATTTGAGTCGGGGGGGCCAAAGGTGGGCATGCCTCGGTCTCGTTTATTTCTTGGATCCCGGGAGCCAGGACCCTGGCTGGAAGGAGCCGCCAGTGCTCACTGGATCTTCAGAGGCCTCTGGTTTGCCAAACGGGGTGGCGGCGGCGTGGCCTTTGGCCAGAGTCAGTGCTGGTCGGGCTACAAGTCCTTCCTCGTACTCCTTGGCCTGCAGAGCCAGGTCCTTCTCCTCTGCCTCCCGTGCCTTCACTTTGATCTCCACCCTGTAGCGCTCGTTCTTCTCCAGCTCCTGTGCATGTCCACAGACAAACGAAGGAAAGAATGTACTTTTTTTTTTCACCAATCTAACAAATATTTACAAATACTTTCATGCTAATTTGAAGTAATACATGACAGTTCCTTTTTTTTACTCTATTTGAACTGATTATAGGGATTGTCCAACAGGTCTCCAGAAATCAACATTTCTAGTCTTCACTATGAACCATTGTTGTAGTACAATAGCTTAAGGACAACATTAACAGGTAATAATTGCATACCTCAATACTAGGGGGAAGCTTTCGGCGACCGCGGATCCATGCTGGAAAGAGCGATGATTACATGGGGAGAAAAGAAATTGCTGATTGAAAATCTGTGCAGCATAATTCATTCCATGCCATGCCATCTTACAAAAACAGCAACTGTCATTGTTCCAAGTGTAAGTACAAAGACAATGAAATGCAATTAGCGTCTAACCAGAAGCGCAAAAGTGCAACATGAACAGTATAGACAGGTAGTGCAGAATAAACATTATTTGACACATGGTGCAGTGTCAGTATATAGCTAAGCAAGTGGTATGGTTTACAGTAGAGATATGTGCTAGTTAACATTGAAAGAGCAGAATAAACATGAACAAGCAGTATGAATATGGATCATAGAATATGGATAAGCAGTGTGAATTTTGGAAGTGAACATTACCATCCCATTCTGAGGGTATGTTACCCTCTACATACTCAAATTCATTTGGGTTGAAGGCAATCATCATCCTCTTTGCCCGTACGACTCTTCCTGAAATTCAGAAGAAAGTGTTATGATCATAGGAGGAGTGAGTCGATATAGCCCGAAACAATTGAAACAATCGAAACAATTGTCACCCCTGCCACTGCGTTTATTCAGAGAAAACCAGTGAGGCCCCTTTCACCCAAACGTTACTCAGCAATTCAGTGAAGGGCGACTTGCAGACAGATAAGCTCTCCAGGTATTAGCTGAGGCATTAGTTGGCAATAAGGTGACTGTGAGGTAACCTTAAGTCTGTGAGAGCCTACATATCAGACGTAAGCTATCAATCACACTCTTTCCCCTATGACCCTAATCTTATAGACTGGTGCGTAACAGTCTAAGAATAGCAAACAAATAGAGTCAGAAATGTGTGATGATGGAAGTATACATTAAGTTCACATTGGATGTTATAACGTTATGTCAGATAAAACTGTTACAAACGTACAGCTAGTTTGTGTGGGAGAACAGTGGCTAAGTCTGGTTGCGTAACTCACCTGTCCATGTCTTCTGTTCTGGTATCATATAATACTTATTCCCAAGATGATCTGTTCCCACGTGCTCTTTGATCACCCCAAACGTCCTTCTCAGTATATTAGCAAATCGACTCATTTTCACGTAGGAATGCGCATAAACTCACTGTTGAGCCGTGACCTTCTGCAACAGAGTAGTGCAGCCGCACACCCGGGCAGCCGACGTCAGACTGACAACACATGCAAACCCAACTTCCGTATGAAGCCGGAAAGCTGTCAAAATAAAAGTAATTAAATCTGATATGCGACCAGGCTGCTGATATGTTTTTCAGTGAAACTATAAACTGAATATAATAATGAAAACATTAAATGAAAATATAAATAAAAAATTATAGTAGCTACACCGAGTTAGAATATTTCCAACGCAACATAATATCATGCTTATTTCACAATAATGTCTTGTTTGATTCGTCAAAGTTCAAAACACTAAATAATAGAAGGCTTCAAAAATAATGTGGAAAGTATAAAGACTAGTGACAAAACGGAAAGATACAACTTTGGCTCAATTATATTGGTTTATATAAACCTTGTTGGAAGGCTATTCCAAATATAGGTGCAGTTTGTCGATCACTCTATCATCATTTTTTTTATTATTATTATTAGCCACGCAGCGAAGTGGAGGGATTATTGCTTTGAAGCTATGTGGCCTACGTGAACATGAGCATTTCATTAACAATTAATTCGATGTAAAACAAACCTCTACATTGTGTTCACACCCACCCCGATCTTAAATATTTTACTCCTGTAAATTAGGCGATTCGTTTGGTTGACTATTTTCAGAAATGTGAAGGACTTGGCATCCGAATGACTGGAATGTGCCTCAATGCACACAGCGTTCTTTTTCGTCACAATTCTGTATGGTCTAAAATTCTGTGCATGTCCCACTCTCTTCCGGTTTGAGAAGAAAGTTTGCCCTGTGTGGGGACAAGTTTGACCTGAAGTTGCGAGGCAATCAGGGCGTTATCTGCAGCATAGTATTGGACAAACTTCCAATGAAATAGTGTACAAGACGTCTTATTTGTTGTTATTTCGACCAAAGATTTCAAGAGGAGCTCTTTGAGCATAAGGTAATGCCAAAGCAATCCAAGCAATCGGGGGCGTTGTTTAGCTTTAACTTCAGGAGTTATCATCGCTAATGTAACCTAATGTAATCATAAGCAGGGGCAAATACGTCTATCAGCTATGTTAATTATTTTGGGTTAGAAGTTCGTGGCTACAGTTCTAGAAAAAAAACGAGGTTTTGCTGGCAGATAGGCTAAACTCTGAGGAAATGGCAGGGGGTCTTTTGACTTGACTATTGTCGTTTTAGAAATGGTTTGTTTCCGATCAGTCAGCGTTTGTATTTTGGGGTGTTTCATTAGGATAAGTTGGCATTGGTTTCAGGAAAACATGTCAAACTACGATTCACAAATATCAGATACGTGTCACCAACCCTCAAGTGTTGTAGGATTGCCTTAGCTGAATCGTGTGATTATATGGCCGCTTGAGGGCAGCAACAGCCCAGTGTCATTTGTGCACAAATGTTACTTCTGCCATGGATTAAAGGCAGAAGTACCAGAAGATTAAAGACCTCTGTTATTTTAGCCCTATTCTGGTCATCCTTTGTCTTTAATATTATTCATGTTTAAAACAACCGTATGACCCAAATTGCAGCTTGTTGAGTGATTCTGGTGTGATTTCAGTAACTACTTTAGACAAGTCCCAACAGGATTCTGTGCAAGTTCCAGATAAAAGATGTGCATGGGTTTCATTTTTCCTCCGGAAAGATGTTATGTGAACTGCAAATAAACCAACCACCTAATCTGCCAACCATAGTTTAGTTTCCTGCACCACAGCACTGATCTAGAATGGCACACAGGAACAGACTGCCCCACCTTCTTTTCAAACAGGTGGATGTGGTACAGTTGTGTCAGTGATCTATCAGCCCTTAAACCAACATTCTTCTCTAGATTATCATCTGTCCACATGGGTAAACAGTGAGCAATCAGCATGTAGGCTATCATGACTACCGAGGCTTGTGGTAGATGTTAAACCTTAAATTCACACCTTGATTATTTGCTGTTGACACTTTATGAAGTTTTGTTAACTATTGTGTAATAAGTAAGGTATTGACATGGGCTGTCTGTACTGATTGCAATGTCAGTGTTCCCAGTGCTACCAGCCAAGTACATGGAGTCTGTTATTGTGTCATTGTGTGCTTCAGGATGTTTTTTTTTTATATGTGCTCAGACATGTATGTCTGTCATTGTTGTTGGCCTCATTTAGCGCTACTAGGCTACATTGTATGGAGAAATCACAACTGAGCAATTGTGCAAAGTATAAAAGTATAACCCCACCCCCACTCTCTCTCTCTCTCTCTCGCTCTCTCACTCTCTCTCTCTCTCACACACACACTCTCTCTCTCTCTGTATTCATCTCCCATTCTCTCTCTTTCTCACACACACACACTCTCTCTCTCTCTCCCTCTCTTCCTCTCTCTCTGAAGGCCCAATAGGATGGATGAAGCCCAAAGGCGTATGCCTGCTGACTCCTCCCCCTCCAGTAATGGTCGAGATGGAAGTCATCAAGATATGTTCCAAAGGGTGAGTCCACAGCTATTTCCAGGTGGAGGGGGAAAAAAAGTATATTGTCATGTTCTTTTACACTCAGCCACTGCAAAGTCACCTGGCCCATATCACTCTCTTCTATCTCACTCATGATGTCAATTCGTTAGGTAATGAGTAAGTGCTCATGTAGCCAAACCCTAACCGGCATGCAGCCGCTGCTTTGTTGACTGATAAGAGCGCCATTGTGTACCTCTGCCAGTAATTATTTCATTATCTAGAGAGCGAGCTGTGCAATGATGTCATTGACCTGTGAACTCCAAGCGGTGATCAGTGTTTGATGTTAGACTTCCTCCATCGTCCTGCGCTTCCTCCTCAACTCTCGGCCTTCTTTCACATCCTCACTCTCCTCGTCCCTGCGCTGTGCAGACTATGCACAAATGTGGAGAGACGAGTCAAAATGGTGTCAGTGCTCTCCTGTCGTGCTTATTTTGTTGCACAGTGCGGGTGAATGTGGGTGTGTGTTTTTACATTTGTCCTTTTATCAGTCGGTACATTTTTCTACCAGTCATTGTTTGACTATGGCTTGCCCAAGAGGAAGGCGCTGGAAATTGGTTGTCTTCACGTCTCTGCTGGGAAAGGATGAGCGGTCATTAGCACAGATACAATGGGGAGGCCGCCGTCATGGTTAAAGCGTTAAAGCTGTTGAACTCTGACCCTTTACACTGTACTTCTGCCCTTCCCATGCCCCTCAGGTGTGTGTGTGTGTGTGTGTGTGTGTGTGTGTGTGTGTGTGTGAGAGAGAGAGAGAGAGAGTGAGAGTGAGAGTCTGTGGGTGTATGTGAGACAGACTGAAAGAGAAAGAATGTTGACAATGTGTGATGGAGAGAAAAAGAAATCAGGTGTGTGTCTCTAAGTGAGACAGAGAGAGAGAGAGAGAGTCTGTGTGTGTGTGTGTGTGTGTGTGTGTGTGAGGGAGAGAGAGAGAGAGAAAGAGAGTGAGTGATGACGCATTGGCGGGGTCAGGTTGGACGCACACACACACACGGGCCCTGGGAGGCGAGCTGGAGGCCCACTGTGCCAGCGGCGGGGGAAGTAATGAGAAGTGTCAGAGAAGGCAGGGGCCTGATGGGACTTCAAAGTGGGGCTTAGTTCTCAGAACCGGACCCACGCAGGAGACGGGCACCGGAACACCGGCAGACAGGTCCGCACAACAACACAGGGAAGAAAAACAGAGGAAGTGCTGGATGGGAAAGAGGAATGGAGGAGATAGTTTATGGGTGGTTTATGACTGCTTTTATGGCACATATTCATAGCTCCAGCTTAGCACTCATGTGACAGACATATGTTGTCACACTGAAATGGTAAAGGCTACCTTTGAAAGGTGGGGGATGGGGGGTTGGCTGGGGGGGGGGGGGGGTGCAATAAGTCCTCTTGCTGTAGTCTGTGGGCATTTGTTTTGTGTGTGTGTGTGGAACACCTGTGGTCATTTCTTTAGTGTGCAATTATAGCTCAAATAGGTGGTTGCATGCTCAACGTGCCTCATGGCTAATTGTTGTTGTGCACAATTAATTGGCGGACAAGAATATGATCGATTCCGGCCCGTCCTTTCGCTCACTGACATTGAGGTCTTGGTGACAAACCTGCTGAGCACTGTTTATAGAATGGACCCACTGGACAAACAGTACCACTAGTTAGTGGTATATTGTATTCAGTTTAGTCTTTCTGTACTAGTCAGAGTTTATGTCACAAAGAAGGGAAACTCACCTTGAGTCGTAGTCATCTAGCATGCATTGTCAGGGTTTATGTCTTAAAGAAGGGACACTATCTCACCTGTTTTAAGTTGTAGTCATCTAGCAGGCATTTAATAGAATAGTCGACTAGACTGGTATGATGTTTTTGTGAGAAGCCACTAGGAGATTGTTCGTTATCATGCTCCAGTGTTGTACTGTGAGATAACCACTCCGTGGGTTGTAGGCTAAATCTGTCTCTCTGATGTGATGTTTGTCGGCTCCTTTTTCACGGCTTTCATCTCGCGGGCGCTTCTAGAACCTTCACCGCCATAGCATGAAATCCTCCGTGACATCATAAACATGTGCGGGGAGAGGTGCGGTACCTGTGACGCTGATGCCCGATGGCAGTCCCCGTGGGACGGGATTACGGGGGGACGAGAGCTGCTCCCCGCGCTGACCGCCTTTGTGCGCGTCCGTGTTAAAGTAATTAAGTCATCCCCCGTGACAGGGAGCCCCTTTCGTCTCCTCTCATCATCGCCACGACCTCCGTGACATCCCCAGACATGGAGCCAGAATGGCTTACCACACACACACACACACACACACACACACACACACGCTCACTCTCTCTATGTTTCTTTCTCTCTATTGCTCTCCCATTTCTCTCTCTCTCTCTCCTCATGCATCACCCTCTCTGTTTCACACTCACACATATACGTAGTATATGTTTGCCCCATACACATGAATGCATAGTCACCCATATATGTTATCTAATTTCTTCTCTTTGTCTGAGGAAGGGCTAACGCCCAAAACGTCACAATATAAAAGTGTTTATCAGGAGCTGATGGTGTAGTGGGCTTTTCTCTTTGTTTCATTTGATATCCAGTTTGTCCAGCACCCAGTGTTTAGAAATTGGATGTGCGTGCTTTGCTTGATTTTTATCTTATTTCTTCAAGCATATTGTTTTGTGTAAACTGACACAGAACCATATGCGTGTACATATATCCCCTTAGTAAAACCCTGGAGTCTCTCATCCATGCATAGTATTGATACAGAGATGTTGTAGCTTGTCAGGTTGCCTGTTGTGTCAGATACTGATGTCCTCTGGAAGGCTATGTGGCAGTTGATAGACAGGGTCAGGGATTGTATTGAGAGGTGAGTACATTAAAGAATCTTGGTGTCTCTTTCTTGGCCTCCGTCTCTCCGTCTTGCTTGCCACCCTTCACAGTAGGTTATCCTGAATGTGATGCCATCATGCCAGTGTTTTTTTCCTCTTCTTTACACTGTGTGTGTGTGTGTGTGTGTGTGTGTGTCTGTGTGTGTGTGTCTGTGTCTGTGTCTGTGTCTGTGTGTGTGTGTGTGTGTGTGTGTGTGTGTGTGTGTGTGTGTGTGTGTGTGTGTGTGTGTGTGTGTGTGTGTGTGTGTGTGTGTGTGTTCTGTGTGTGTGTGTGTGTTCACAGGATCTAATGCGTATGGACTCAAGCTTTGCAGGCGTCACACACAGTCCAGATTCATCAACGCTGACGAGTGCAACTCCACAGCTACCCGAAGGTAACCCTGCTCTTCCAGACTGCACCATGATACTTCACTGCACAAATACCACAACATGTGTCGCGAATCTCTCTCTCTCTCTCACTCTCTTTCTCTATCTTTCTTTCTCTCTCTCTATCTATATATATATATATATATATATATATGTGTGTGTGTGTGTGTGTGTCTGTGAATGTATGTATACATGTGTGTGTATATATATATATATATATATAATATGATCAGTTCACAAGTTCACTGTTGAATAATGACCAGTAGAGTTGATGATTTTGCTGTGGGCACAACGTTGGCACTCTCCGTTGTTAATTCTGGCGGCCGATGCTCGTCCAGGTCTGGCGGTGCCGCATCCCCACAGCGGCGGCCCCGTCGTCATCAGCGATGGCCTGCGGAACCCCACCGTCGAGAAACTGGAGCGGGTGCGCAAGTGGAGCATCAACACTTACAAGGTGTGAACAACACAAACAGCGAGAGAGAGCTCCAGTTCCTGGGCACAGGTGACAGTGCATCAGTTTTTGCAGTGAAGAAAAGAACCTCCGTTTGGCAGTGCTGCCTGGGAGCAAAGTGTAGAAATGATAACGTTGCTTAGTCATGCGTGGCATTTCCATTTTGAAAATAAGGGGGTGTTGAATTACATTTGAGAAAATTGAGGACCAAATGAACCTGTGTGTTTATGAGCGTGTGGGAGTTTGTTTTGATAGGCTGAGAGGCTGAACCTGGTGTGTTTGTGTGTGTGTGTCTGTGTGCATACTATGTGTGTGTGTATGTGTGAGAGAGAGGGAGAGATTCAAAGCTGTGTGTGTGTGTTTTTGTGTGTGACGGCGTGAGTGTGTGTGTGTGTGTGTGTGAGAGAGGAGAGCGAGCGACATTAGCATAGTGCGTGTTAGCATGTGAATGTGATGATTGATGCTCACACCCCTGCAGTCTGCTCCAGCAGCCCAGCGTTCTGTCTCATTAATGGCACCGCTAATTATAGCTGGGCTCATTATTGCTGCAGTCACACCATCTTCTACACTGTCCTCTCTCTCTCTCTCCGTCTCTCTCTCTCTCTCTGCCTCCAAGCGCCTCTGATTTTTTCAGTTTCTTTATCTCTTTTCCTCTTCTTGCCATCCCCCTCTCCCTTCTATTGATTGGTCTCACTTGCAATTGTCTCGACTCTGCAGATTTGCTACATTGAATTAATTATAGAACCATATATTCATATTTCTGCCTCTCTCTTTCTCCGTCTTTCCGTTGTGATGTTATTTCTCTTTTCTATTCTATTTGTTTTTTCCTCTTTTGTGTACTCTCCTACCCTCTGTTCTTCTCTTTGCTCTATGTTCTCTCTCTCTCTCTCTCTCTCTCTTGTGTCCGTGTTCTATCGGCCTATTCTTCTACCCATATTCTTCACTAGATTGCCATGGATCTGTCCACATGGGTGAACAGTGAGCAGTCAGTACTGTATGTAGGCTGCTGTGGCTACCGTGTGAGATTATTATTTGTACCGTAATAGACCTCTGAAGTTCGCCTACAAAAAAGCGACCATCTTTGCCCATTTAAGGAGATCCGGTATCTTGAGATTTTTTCTATGGGAAAATAACATGGGGATTTGGAATGATCACACCTGTTAAACTCTCGCGGGGATGACGAAATCGGAAATGCAGACGTTTTCCTAAACACACTTTTGAGCTGCCTTCGAGTCGATACTTTGATCTCCGGCAGAACAGAGAGAGAGAGTTGCTACCCAAAAATGCCTCCTTCATGTACTGGAGAACTTCAGAGGTCTATTGAGAACTTGTGCAAATTATAATCTCTTTCTCTCTCTCTCTCTCTCTCTCTCCCTCTCTCTCTCTCTCCCTCTTTCTCTCTCTCTCTATCTCCCTCTCTCTCTCTCTCTAGTGTACCAGGCAGATGGTGGCGGAGCGGCTGGGACGCGGTTCTCGCACAGTGGATCTGGATCTGGAGGCCCGCATAGAGAAGCTCAGAGACCTGCGCAGTCGTTACGAAAACGTCACTAAGCTGGCGCAGACCCTCGCCTCGCAGACTTCCCAGGTCACACAGACTCAAAGGCTTCTGGGAGATGTATTTGCAGACCTCAGCATCAAGACCCCTGAGCTACACGTGAGTCCTGCATTAAATAGGACTAGATTCTTCATAGGTTATTTAGGTCTCCCCAATGTTCTTCTTGTTTTGATAAGACATTCACTGGGTATCTTGATTAGCTTATAAATTAGCTTATTTTCATTGTTATTACTCTCTCTTTATGTTTATTTTTGTTTCTCCTCTCAGGAAGAATTTGGTTTCAATGCAGAGACTCAAAGATTCCTATCCAAAAATGGAGAGGAATTGCTGAGATCCATGAACTCCTTCACTGCCGGCATGAACACTTTGGTCAACCAGACCATTGAGGACACCATGGTCACTGTGAAACAGTATGAGAATGCCAGGTAAAGCCAAGCTTGTTCACACTCCCTGAGCACACAACAGACTTACATGTAAAATGAATCAAATTATGCACAAACTATTCACATTTACACCTCTTACAACTTATAGTGAGATCACAGATCAGAATTAGAATCAGAGTTGGTGGTACTTTTGTTAAAGAAGGATTTATCTCAGTGAAAAAATAATAACAATAAAAAAGTACTATTTGATATTATATTATATTATTAGAAGTAAATGTCACACACACAAGGAATTTGGCTTTGGCCATTGATGTCAGTACAGAGGAAATATATTATACCCAATATACAATTGTTCAATAAAGACAATATAGAAATGTTGATTATGACACTTATTTTGTATAATCCCATAGACACACACATAGACACACACACACACACACACACACTCACACACACACACACACACTCACACACTCACACACTGGTGAAATCTCTGTAACTCTAACTGGGATTTGGGCGTCCCCGTTAGGATTGAGTACGACGCGTACCGCACAGACCTGGAGGAGCTGAACATGGGCCCACGGGACGCCATCACCATGCCCAAGATCGAGCAGGCCCAGGCCCTCTACCAGACGCACCGGCAGAAGTACGAGAGGACCAGGGACGACCTGTCCATCAAACTCAAACTCCTGGAGGAGAACAGGGTGAGGGGGAAAAACTTGGTTCTATGTCTGTCTGAACGTATTCTACTAGCCTTTCATGTATTTACACTACCACTACCACGTGGTGTTATTCAGTGAAAGAAATGTTTTAAAAGTACTTTATTGCTTGAAAGAGGTGTTTTCCCCACCATCCCAAGAGTGTGTTTGCTCACGCCTCCATGTGTGTGTGTGTGTGTGTGTGTGTGTGTGTGTGTGTGTAGGTGAAGGTCCTGCAGAAGCAGCTGATCCTGCTGCACAGTGCGGTGGCGGCGTACTACGCCGGCAACCAGCAGAAGCTGCACCAGACGCTGCAGCAGTTCCAGCGCAGGCTCCGCACGCCCCCCGACACAGGCCTGCAGTCCTGGCTGGAGGAGTGCTGAACACTACACTACACCCCCCTCTTGCCTCTCCTCCTCTCCTGCCCTCACCCTCCTTCATCGTGTCCTCTCTAATCCCTCTATCCCCTTCACCCTGTAATCATTTACTCTACTGGTTGTGGACACACACCTACAAACACACAATTACGCACACGCACAAAATCAAATACAAGCCTATGTCCACACACATCCTTTTTTTGCTTTGTTTTTTTTTTTTTTATTGGAGAAAAGTTTTGGATGGGTAGTGGGCTGATGAGTAAGGGGACTTGTTAAGACCAAAGTGTTGTGGAAAGATCTGTGGAGAAGAAAAGTGTTGTGGAAAGATCTGTGAAGAAGAAAAGTTAAGGGCTTCACCATCTGTAACTTAATCTTCCTACCTAAATGGGAGATGCGGATGGGCCAGTTACTTGAGTGTTGCTAATGAGATTTTGTTAACCTGTCATACATTTCCATGGCAGCACATTGTAATTGAGATTATTGGTGATCATGTTCATATTTATTTTGTTTCTCTCCAAATTAGTCACAGAATATGATGTTTACAGTGTACCATATGCCTTATGTTCCAAACAAATGACCAAAGAAGCTGCTAAACCCTAATTGAGTACAAACTAGAGCACGTACTGCAGTACTCCAGTGTTGGGATTTCACTGCGCATTAGATCATCTCAGAGGTGACCTTTATGGTTCAGGTGCTCAGGTGTTTTTAAACAATAGAAATAGTAAATCTGACTGTTTCAGTGATTCAGTGGTCACAAGACTTCTCTGGTCAAATCGAAGTGAACCTTAACCTGTGGATTTGTGTCTGTAGCTGACCATTCATGTTATCCCTGTCCCTCAAAACATTCCTTTGTGTATTGTTAAGATGGTTATTTGTATTCGGAGTTTCCAGGCAGTTATTGTACATTGTAAGTACTATAGTTACTGAATGATATACTCATTAAAAACATATTGGTGTAAATTCTGATACAGCCAGTAATATGTAACGTCCAGAGGATGTGCCAAAGTGTTTTCCTGGTATGCCCTCTGATTTGTGCCTTATATGTCTCAACAGTAATATGCAAAAGTACTGGTGTATGCATGCAGGAGTCTAACTGTTAACCTATATTGTTGATGATGTTCATAGCAAGAAAACGTGAACAACTCTTCATTTTCTGTGCTCATGTACATTCCAATAGTTGCCAGTTCTCATTTTACCTCAAATAAGCACCAAACTATTATGGGATGTGGCAATGAAAATACAAATGTTTACTTCTTGAATTATATCCAAACAAGGTTATTGTAAAAAAAAAAAGATCTCTACCTATTTGTCCATGTACAGATACACATAAATGAGTGTGTGTTAATGTAATGAGTATATGCAGTGTGTTCTGTATAACATTTCCATCTATCGCAATGTGGAACAATTAAAACCATTGGGACCACCAAAGATGTTTCTGTTTTGAACACCCCAAGTTTATAAAGCAACTTAGTTTACAGATGCTGTGTAATCACTTTACATTAAGAAAGCAGATACCTTGCTTTCACTGTGTAGAGAGAGTGAAATCAGGTCACTGAATGGATTATTTTGTCATGACCTCACAGTAGCATTACCTGCATTTCCTACTAGCTTACAGAAGCACAAAGTGTTTGTTTACTTGGCAACAGTTACAAGCAGAGAAAAATTGGGGCAATTATCAAACAATGGCCACCTACAATATTCTTCTATTTTTATGGTAATGTTTGGCTATGCACTGTTCTCTGAAATACTTTCAAGGTGGTCTGGGAAATTGGAGCAAAGCTGTTCAATTCTTCAGTTCCGACAATGAAGTACAATGGGTTGCCATAGTTTTCCCATTGGTTCTGTGGGCACAGCCACATTGGTGATAGGGAGCCCATGGTATGGCAATAAGATCACGATTCTTGTGTGTCTAGGTGTTTGACGTGAGTGTAAAAACATGATGCCTTAAAGTGGCTGGCAAATAAAGTCTCTCCATCACCACAGTGGTGTTCCAGATCATTCTAAAATCTCTGTATCTGTTGCTCACTTCCTCTCAGCCCTAATATGTTGTAGAGCTGTAGCTATGGTCATTATAGCAAACATCACGACCCAGAGTCCAGGTTTCAGTCGAGTCTGAGTCATGACTAAGCATCTTTTGCCATGGCACGACTATGAACACTGCTGGCTATTGTGCAAACACAGATATCAGCTCACCTCCTGCATAAGGTATTGGAGCAACGACAATTTAAAGTCTAGGTAGCCTACTTATTTGTTGGCCAATTTGAGCAAAGTGCTCTTGGCCTGAAAGTGCCCCCAACAATCAGGGTGAATTTGAATTATTGCACTGAAGTGAAGTTATTTAGCTATTTCACTTTTACAGACAACAATGTTGATTGTCCTAAAATGCTCCAGAATAAAAGCATGAAACCTTTCTAGTGTCGTCTAATAGGCTACAGCACCGGCTTTGACCCTCTGAAGTATTCTTCCTCTGACCTGTAGCGCGCCATAATGGCCCCAGAGATCGATGTTTGGTGGGGCACCCTTAGGGGATTGGCACTGTTGCCACTTGCCAGTTGGGGAGTTACAGGTCCTGTTATCTGGCGCGCACACACGGGCAGAGTTGTGTGTCTTGAACTTGCTTATCTGGGTTTACCAATAAGCAGCGGGCTCCTGGCACCTCATCTGGGGCTTAGGATTAGTAAATAACAAACCGAAACCCTCCAGACATTTTATTATTCAGGCGGTAGAGAATGGCAGGTGCTCGCAGAGTCCGCTCAGCGCGTGAGTGGGGTGGAGGCGCCAACACCTGAACCCTTCGTCGATGCTGTGCGCACGCGCTGACGCCCCGCCCGCCCGCGCTACTCTGAGGTTGGTTCTGTGGTGATCCCTGAGACCGTAGGAGTAGTTCGTACATGGTATGCGTGTGAGAGTGAGTGGATGAGTGAATGAGTGGAGAATCCTCCTGTTATAGACCGTGGATACAGATCTGTCCATTTACCAAAACGCAAAGAAATCGCTGCAATCTGATAGCCTACACTAGAGGAGGCATACGGAATTCTATTTGCTTGGCTGAATTGTACTCATGGTGAGTAGATCTCATTTCAACGATGATTTTTCACATTAACATTTGTGTAGGCACTTGAGATAAGAAAACGCGGTTAAATTGCACAACTGCCTTGGGACAATTTTAGTGATTTTGACACATAATAATACCCTTCTGCTTCAAACAAGTCCCGAATGTAACGTAAGGAGAAACTGGCACCTGTTATAGCCCATGGCTAGGTTGTTAAGTAACAGCATCAGTCTGTTCTTGTAGCCTACGAGTGCTTTCCTCTGATGCCACGGGAGTATTTTTTAGATGTTGGCAGAAGAAGAAGGCAGTGTTTTCTGAAGAAACTGTAGATATTCGAAATAGGATGTGTGGAGAAACTGTCAGAAGAAATTCGGTCCTATCGTCTTCGTTGAGAGGCTGTGGTGTGTTTACCAAGGGTGGTAAACCACACAACACAGCTGTGCTGCAGAGGTATCAACCTCGCCGATAAACCGCGCGTGCAGTGGCATGGAAACGATATTGAAATGCGTCAGCGCTTGGCGTCTCTTCAGCTCTTGGTGATTAAAAAAACTTTTGGACAGATAGAATTACTTCATTAGGCAAACACTCTTGATCTCAGATTATGAAACGACTGTGCACGTAACTTGATCAGGAAAGCAAAATATTTAAAATGAGAACAGGACAACACTGCTCACTTATTTTTGTTTCTGTTTGCAATGTAACAGCCCCAAAGACACACGTTGGTTATAGGCTTTCTATGATGCTACACAAGGCAACTTTTCGAGCAATGTTACGGGGCAGTGATGCTGTTGGTTTTGCAGACTGACAACATTCATGTCAGCATTTATTTTTCTGGAGAATTGTCAGTAGTAGCATATGCAAATTGACAGTAGTTTGCAAATTGATCATTCAAGCGCAACACATGGAACCAGAACCAACAATGCACAAGTTCAATCACACTTTATTTATCAATCTTACCAGCCCGTTTATTTACGTTTCGCATGCACATGAGCGCACTGCATGCTCTTAGTTTGGCTGTGCTGAGGCTTCTTGTCATCCTGTGGCCTCTGACCTGCGAGAGCGTACGACAACTGAGCCCGAATGAACCGGATTGTTTCACTGCCTAGATGCAGCGCCTTTGGCCTTTTCATGTCGTTTCTCATCTCACTATGAATAGGCTACCTCAGCCATGCATTCAAGTGCCTCAAGGCTTCAGGCCCAATGAGAAGTACCCAAGTTGGGTCAAAAGGGATACAATTGGCCCTCGTCATAGCCATGGAAACCGAAGCGAACCGTAAAAATGCCCGACGCCATGTGAAGCTGTAAAGGTTCTATAAGAACTTGATTGATTTGTGTGGGACCCACATGGAACAGAAGAAAGGAGTAGAGTTACTGTCACCACTGACGTCTTAAGCACAACCTTTTCTCCACAGGAAAGGTCTCGCCCTAAAACAAACAAAAGGTTTAGATATCTACATTTTGTTAAAAACGAAGACAGCCTACCTAAAGATTCTCTTTTCAATGTTTCTCCAAAAAATATTATTCTGAAATTAAGACAGTTGGAAGGCTAATCTAAATAAATTGAGCCAGTTAGGCCTACTTGGTGTATGAATGTGCGTTAGTTGAGGAGGGTTTGTGAGGGACTCCTCAAAGAGATTCTGGCTGTTCTAAAAAAAACAGCCATTGAATGTTTTTATGGCTGTTTATCTTATTCAAATAAGAAAGACCTCCATGCAACCCACCACACACACACACACACACACACACACACACACACACACACACACACACCTCTCCACCTCCCCACCCAAACAGGACTTCACATTTCCATGACAACCAGTCGGTGAGCTTTTGGTTTGTGTCGCAGCAGGGCTTTTGGCCAGGTCTAGGATCCTAAAGTTTGTTTTTCAAGGGAGATGAACTGCGGCGCAAAGATGGGAGTGTGTTTCGTTGCTTTGTGTGTGTGTGTGTGTGTGTGTGTGGTTGTTTGTTTGTGTGTTTGTTGGTGTCAGTGAATATGTGGCAAACTGGCAGGCAGGGCAGTAGTCAAAGCTGCTTTGGTTCCACTCAGTCACGCCAGTATTGGGGAAATCAGCAAAATATGTTATTACACATATAAATCACCAGACATGCTGTTTCATAAGGGTTTTAAGTGACAGAGAACAGGCTAGAGGATTTACTGAAGTTTATGAGCCGTAGTCTGGGCTCCTGAAAGAAACCATTGTGAAGACATGCAGGATTGAGGGCAGTTCTAATTTGTCTAGAGAGCTCTAGATTGAGAGGATTTTGTGCTGATGTGTGTACACAGGTGTTGTGCACCTTTCCTGTGACACCAAACACTGGCCACAGAATATGACTGTGTGTTTTTCGTTGACACATTCATTCATTCCATTCTATTTATATGGCATCATATATGGCATTTATAGATACACAGACAGCTTCTCCGAATGCCATTTTGCAAGTGGTGGTCAGTTGTGTCTTTATTCTCCCCACCATGGTCTTCACAGCCCTCTACCAAAGAACCAGACTGTCCTTCTTCTTCTTCTTCTTCTTCTTCTTCAATCTAATATTATCACTCATTGCCTAAAATGGTCATCTTTAACACTTTCAAACTTCTCCCATTCATGTGGACGGAGAAAGAGATGTCTGATCAGACTTGATCTTGAATAATGAGGACCAATCAGAATGCCAAGAGCGCACATGCTGAGAAAGGAATCACAAGAAGGCCGTAGCCAGTGGCTACAGTTGGCACTGCAGCTCCGAAAGGCCATTTGAAAATATCATTACACCCATGGGCCAAGTGTACCCACCACAGAGGGCTGTTTGAAAAGTATTCCAGTGACACGATCACTTAAATATCTGTTTTGCTGGAGTATATATTTACTTGAATATGTGCTGACAAATCCCTTGTCCCTCCTGGCCCCAACTATTTGCTTGTTAAATGCTATAGAAGGATTGGTAGATTCCTTTTTAATGGTCACATCCCTCTATGTGAATCGTAGAAAATTATAAGTCTTCATGGTTTCAGGATTATCCAAATGGCTTATCCTTCAAGGCCCCTCATTTTGGCAAGAGATGTATTTATCCGGGAGTGATAATTATATACTTGAGGGCTCTGTTGTAGCCTTGCCACTGAACATCACACAGCTTCATGAAATATCATAATGGTCTGGTCTGAGCCCAGTGGAGACTAAGAAAATAAAAGAGATCTTAATTTCCACGGAATAGTTTTTATGCACCGTACATATGCCACAGCATAGTTGTGACGAAGGCATTTATATTTGTGTCCCAACTACTGATTTTAACTGTTTTTTTTTTTTTTACTGACTGGGACCGTTTTGAGTCAAGTTATTTTTGCATGTGAAATTTTGAATCATGCTTCCTATCTACATCACATGACCTGCAATGTGATCTCAATAATTCAACATGACCTCACCACCCATGAATGCCATGGTATGCATTATGTTTAAATGTTATTGGTTGCATGTATTTGGTGTGTGTGTGTGTGTGTGTGTGTGTGTGTGTGTATGTGTGTGTGTGTGTGTGTGTGTGTACACGCGATGCGTTTGAGTGCGGTCGAGTTCAACGTGCACTCTGGCTCTGTGGGCTTGTGTTCCTATGCCATTGTCTCTCCCATAGGAGAGGTCAGCTTGTGTTTACAGGGTAAATATTTGCTAGTGTCCACAGCCGTGGCTTAAGGCCGGCTCAGTACTTCTCCATTTAGACTTCACTCTCCCCATTGGTCCCTCATCATCTCCCAGCCATTAACTTTCATTTCACTGTGACTTTAGTAGACATAGTGTAATCACGTCTTAAAGGAAATATAAATATCTATTTACTGAAGGCGTGTCAGGTGTCCAGTTTAGTGTCCATACATTATGTATGTTTTGTTGATGTCTATTGTACAGATTTCTGTGTTATCTGTCTAGATTTATAGATTCTTATACAGTGCATGAATTTGATAGAGATGGTGTGTGAGACAGTGTCTATACGAAACAGTATACTGTACATTTTAAAGACATTATTGTCCAGAGTACACTTGAAAATATGCTTCATATCTTTTATTTTGAAGACCTGGATCTTTCTCAGTGGAGTAATTGGTATCTTTGCACACACACATGCACTATGTACATTTTCACATGTAACAGCTCAAACAAACTAGAGAATACTTTACCAATGTATTACAAAAATTTCAGCCTGAAGGGGAACCTAAGAATGGGTTTTGGGTTCAGTCACAGCTAATGTTGAAGGAAGAGCTGTTTGTTGCTTCTGTAAACGGGGGCTCATGTGTCAGTATCATGGTGAGTGGGTCCTCAAATTCTCTGTGGTGTGTGTGTGTGTGTGTGTGTGTGTGTGTGTGTGTGTGTGTGTGTGTGTGGACAATAGGAGATGTTCTGTTTTTACTAGACAAAGTGATACGTGCGTCAAATATACGCTGTGCTTTGAAGGGATGAAATGAAAACCCCACTCTTAGATGTTTTCACTTTTCCTCTTACTTTCATTGTTTGCTCATGGCCTTTTTCTATCCCGTCATCTGCCTCTCTCTCCCACCCTTCATCCCTCTCTGTATCTCTCTATGCCACTCTCTCACACTGAAACACCCAGAGAGAAACTCCCACAAGTGGGGGCAGAATATAGGTCAGCTCCCACAGTGCTGTCCAGTGGAGTTCTGCTTAATTGGGTCAGCTGAGTGAGCGGGCAGACATGACCATAATGATGCTGTCATGCACCAGAAGGCCCCGGGCCACACAACAGACATGCTTCTGGCTGGCCCCAGTCATACCCACCCGCCCATAACCAGCGCACTACCTGCTTGATGCTTATTGGTGAAGAGCTATGGTCGATTAGCCAATCGCCTTGTTTGTTTAGCCCATTGTGAGGTCATAATTAGCTTTTTTTTTTTTTTTGTATGTGATACGATGATGTCATCCCCTGGGCTTTTCATTTAGAGCACTTTTGTTTATCGAGGCTCCCCTTTCAAAGACGGCGAGAAAGAGAACGAGAGGGCTGGAAATAGAGAGTGAAAGAGAGGGGTTAGCGCTGGGGCCACAAGTTTGCAGATGGGCTGGGCAGGGGTGGGACTGAGAGGGGTGGGGGGGTGGGATAGGGGGCATAGCAGCCTCTCTTCAAAATGTAGTCTGCTCTAGTTGTGTGGACCACCCCTCACCACTGGCCTTTCAAACAAGTGCCCTTTGTTGCTGGCGCCACGGTGATCTCCATAGTGACCGCTGACGCCCTGGCTGTTGCCAAGGTGGCACACAGCAGCCAGCTTCCTCCCCCCCGTCAGGAGTACTCCCACCATGCCAGTGGCTGTGGAAAACAGATGATGAAATGCAGCAGCTTCCTGAAATATCTCTGTGGAGTGTCAGTGGCAATGGAAGCCTTCTCCTTGTCACGTTCTCACTAGCTTTCACACCTTTTAATATAAAAGTGATAATTGGTGTGATGACGCATATAAAAGCCTCACATAAACCCTGTTTTTTCATAATAAAGACATGGTATGCAGATAAATATAGGTCCCCCCCCCCCATTATGAATTAGAGGCCCTACACTAAAATGTAATCATCTGATCAAATCCATCTTGAAGTGAAATGTTTTAGAATATAGTTGGGTTTCCATCCAATTAACTCCTGATTCACATATAGGCTGTAATGCAACTAAGGTTGATGAATTCACATTTGTGTCAACTTTATTTGATGTTTCCTTTAAATTTGCCCTGATAACCTTATTTTGATCCCAAAGCAATTCACAGCTCATCCCTCGATTATGAGAGAGCCCATTACTGATTAGCATAAAACAGTGGATGGAAACGCACACAAGCTTGAATTTTCTTTAGCTGAATTTTCATGAAGGTTTTAGAATTATGTGAAAAAGTTGGATGGAAGCCCAGAATGCCCAGAATATGTTTATGTTCCTCCAGCTAGTAGTGTAGCACGCTAACTTTTGCTCAAATTGCTTGAGCGGAGTTGTCTTTCTGAGTGTAATTGAGAGTACAAGAGACCCATTTCCCCAGAACAAAGATGCCCGTGGGCTCGATTGCTGTCATAATGGCTTCCCAGCTGTGCTTCCCTTGGCTCGGGCCGACCTTTGACACAGGAAGTGAAGAGAGTGTTTAAGGGGGTGATTGCGCGGGGTTTGGGGGGGGGGCGGAACTCTTGTTTGTGTGGGGGGCCCCCTGCGTAGCGCTTGTGTGTTCCGTTTGAAGAGCGTCTCCGCCGGTGGCTGGTGTGTGCTGGTGAATACTGCATGAGGGTCTCTGCGCAGCTCTTGCGCAAGTCGCTCTCCAGGCACCGCACGGCCTGCCACACCAGTAAGAGGATTTGCCCTGTTTTCACCGTCTGTGGAGAGAACAAGGGAGAACACGGCAGAGAGAGAGAGAGAGAGGGAAATCACTTTTTTTTTCTTTCTTCAATTTCTTCCGTCTTGAAACAACTCGTAACTCTAAGTGGCACCCCTTAATCCCAAACACCACACGCTCTCTCTCACACACGTACACAGTCACACTTGAATACACAAACAGTTTTTCCCTATGTAGATTTTTTGGCAATGGTCTGGAGCTATTTGATGGGTTCTCTGTACAGTTTATCCAAGAGGAGGAGCTCAAGCCAGCCATTAGCCTGGTTACACAAAACTCTATGGCGTGGGTGCGTGTGTGTGTGTGTGTGTGTGCATGAGTGTATTTATCCATATCTTCTGAGTCTGACACATCATCTTGGAGGTTATGTAAGATTCTGAAGTCATTGAGAAGTCCAAATGAAAGACCAATATACAGTATCAGCTATCAGGTTTCGAAAATGGGAGATGTTTGTCTCATAAGCTGTTCCTGCCTTAATATACTCACGCCTTCACAGACTGGAGGT
Source organism: Sardina pilchardus (assembly GCF_963854185.1). Taxonomy (NCBI): domain Eukaryota; kingdom Metazoa; phylum Chordata; class Actinopteri; order Clupeiformes; family Clupeidae; genus Sardina; species Sardina pilchardus. The sequence goes on along the minus strand of NC_085009.1, from coordinate 6,295,851 downwards.
CACATGCTACACCAGTATGTTTGTCTGTTGTTTACAGTCTTCTGAAACTCACAAACGCACACACACAAACGCACACACACACACATACATACATACGTAACGACAACCACTCCCCATCCCTTGAAAGCTGTGCTTACGTGGTAGAAATAATCATCGCCCCCATCCTGGATTTAAATAAAAGATGAGATATGCATGCGTGTGTGTGTGTGTGTGTGTGTGTGTGTGTGTGTGCGCACTTGCATGAACATGCATGGTATCGAGCATGCTCACTCACGGATTGTGTTGAGGACGATGCAGCTCATAAATAAATTGAAATGCAGTTAGGATGGCTGAATAACAGTTTGTATCCCTCTCTCCCCTCTCTTGTCTCCTCTCTCCTCTCCTCTCTTCTCCTCTCCTCTTTTCTCGTCTCCCTCTCCTCTCCTCTCCTCTCTTGTCTCCTCTCTCCTCCTCTCCTCTTTTCTCGTCTCTCTCTCCTCTCCTCTCCTCTCTTGTCTCCCTCTCTCTCCTTGTCCCTGTTTCCCTCTCCAAGGTGTGGCCCTGGCATTAGTCAGATATGCAACGCTTTTGTTTGAATAAGCGGATGAATCACATGACCTGGTGTGAGGCCTCTATAGGTGTCTGGGTGTGCGTGTGTGTTCGCCCTCTCTTAGGATTCAGTTAATTATAGAACACAAACACAACATGAAAGGGAGCTTGAGAAAGAAAAAAAACACCCACAAATGCAGCTTAATCATATATCCTTTTCATTTCAGTTTGCCGTGAATACAACAACTTCAAAAGAGGTAGATCTGGTTTTGAAGTCTGGTTTTGCCCTAATGAAACCCCAAATCCAATCTTCTTACAGAATGCTTACATGGCGGTGTATTTCCATTTAGCTGCTATAAGCCAGACAAAGGTTGTGGAAAACACACATAGTGAGTATAGTCACAAGCAAGCAGGCTTAAACCTGCATTCAAGCTGGGCTACAGATTTGAATCTAAATCCACTGTTTTCCACTCTCTGGATATTGTGACATTAGATGCAGAACGTTGAAGGGAACATTGATAAATGGTGTTTATTTGTGTTGTTGCAGAAGAATCTTTGCGGATCCCCTCTAACGCCTGTACTGGAACTCTGACGCTGCATGCCTGTGCAAAGACGTGACCCTGGACGTAGCATGAGGCGCGACACTCCGTTATGACCGCTCCTGACCGCCGAGACCCACACCGTCACGGCTCTGTGACTCTTCCGTCCCACCGCCCGTCTGTCCGCCCCGCCGACCAGCCTTTGTGATGCTTGTGATGAGTGCCATCTCCCCAGCCAATGAGAGGGAGACTTTCGCGGAGGGGGCGGCGGCGCTCTCTCCGACCGCCTCTCCTTCTCCCCCTCCTCCGCCCGTCCTGGCGCCCCCGCCGCCCCCACCGCCCGCCGGACCCCCTCCTCCGCCTCCTCCGCCTCCACCTCCGCCCCCGCCGGGGCACCCCGCGCTCGGGCAGCAGCACCAGAGGAAGAAGCGGAGGGTGCGGAGCTTCTTCTGGAAGCCCATCCCCGAGGAGAGGGTGCACGAGCGCGGCAAGCCCAACCTGTGGACCATCGGCCGCGGCGGCGACCAGGAGTACCGCATCGACGTGCGCACCATCGAGGAGCTCTTCGGCCAGCAGGAGGAGGCGCAGTCGCTGGCCGCCGCACGTGCCAAGGCCGGGGGCACCCTAAGGGGCAGGGGCACCTCCTTCAAAGAGACCAAAGAGGAGGTGAGCACCCGGGTACTGGGTACTGTGGTAAAACTCATGAGGGGAATATTCTTTAAAAAAGAGTCTGCACACTTCTTGATTCTAATCCAAACATGACAACATAACACAAAAGAGAGGAAAGAATTAAGTGTGCAGACTCTTGGGTTGGACCTTCCCAAACTCAAATGCACTCTTTTTTATATATTTTTTTTTGGGGGGGGCTTTTTTGCCTTTATTCATATAGGAAAGTAGAGAGACACAGGAAGTGTGTGGGAGAGAGAGATGGGGTGGGATCAGGACATGACCGCAGGCTGGATTCGAACCTGGGTCCCCGTGGGCATTCGGACCCGTACGTGGCACGAGCACTGTAGCCTGATGTGCCACAGCGCCCCTGTCTCAAATGCACTCTTAATGATAAAACATATATATTTGTTAGTATTTGGGACAATAATAACAACGTCTGTGTCTTCCTATCAGGGTGTTTTGTTTCAAATGAGGTGAAGGGCTCACCCTTCTGTCCTTGTGTCCTTGTTGTAGATCAATATCCTGGATTCCAAAAGGAGCATGAACGTGGGCATTTTCCTCAAGCAGTTCAAAAAGTAAGTCCAAGTCCATCCTGTGATCTCTCAGTGATATGTCAGTGTTACCCTGCCCTGCTGCTGAGAAGCCAGTATACAGTATGCTGACTAACAGTAAAACGCTTCTGCAGGCAAGTAATGTAAGCCTGAAGAAGCACCGGTCAGATTTCCCAAGGCGTTTGGATCTCCTGATTGCCTACCATCCTAGCAAAAGCTTGATGCATCTCTCCCCTAAGTCCATCCATGTGATGAGGAAAACCTCTCCCACTCTGTCAGTTGCCTGAAGTGACTTACCTTAATGAGGCAAAATAATCTCCAGCTCAAAGGAAAGAGGAGTTCATGACTATCTCTACAATATAAGAGAGAGAGAGAGGGAAAATCTGCTGCCATTGCATAACCGCGTGGTCAGACTGGGTCTGTGTGTGTATGTGTGTGTGTGAGAGAGAGAGAGAGAGAGAGAGAGAGAGTGTGTGTGTAATCTGTGTATGTGTGTGTGTGTGTGAGAGAGAGAGAGTGTGTGTATGTGTGTGTGTGTGTGTGTGTGTGTGTGTGTGTGTGTGTGTGTGAGTGTGTGTGGTGGCTGCGAAACACCTAGATGTTCATTATGGCACCCTCGCTTACAGGTTAAAGTATTCACACTGGCCGCGTGACACACGTGTCACAGGCGAGGCTCGAGATGTTCACTAAAATCAACAGAAGTCCAGCGTGCTCGAGCGGTCGGTCAGAAAGGCTCCAGGCTCGTCCCGAGGCCCACCACCAGGCACGCTTGCTGTTCCAGTCCAGTGCTGACATGTGCGTGATGCGCCGTGTTCTGCACCGTCATGGCAGGTGTTGGGGGTAAACACACCTGGGCTGGTGGCGTGGGCCGTGGAATGCGAGAGATGTCACCTGTGTGGCCATCACTGTAGAGCAGTCTGAGGGTGGTGGTGGTCTGAGGGGGGAGGGGGAGGGGTAGAGGAGGGATGAAGGGTAGAGAGTTGTCTGGAGAGGTTTAGATCAGGGTCAGGCAGAAGAAGTGGAATAAAGTTCACAGGTGTACTGTTGAAGTTCCAGTCGGTGTGAGATGCTTGTTTTTGAAGGGAGAAGTGCTAGAGTTAGAAGCAAATGTTTTGCTCCATTTTGTACTTTTTTGGGTGCCAAGGTAACTGTTGCTACCCTGAGATATGTGGAATGTCCTCCGTTTTTGAAAGACTTGGATTTGTCATCTGTGGTATGAATGAAGGCAGTTACTGTGAGAGACTACCATAATACAGTAGTTGTGGCTTGTGGTGACAGACTTGTGGTTCGAAGGTCTTATCTTTCTGTGGGACCTGAGGCTGAGATGTAGATTTGGTGTTGGTTGTGTGTTGTGTGACCTCTGTGGAATGTCTCGATTTTCTCATGGATTTTAATGAACAGCTCAATCAGCTCCTGCAGACCGAGTTAATCAAGATGTTCTGCAGAGACACATGGAACACATCCAGAGTGACACGACACACCTGAGAGGGGAGGGCTGTTGTTCCCTTGAGTCTCTCTGTCTCCTCTCCTCTCTTCCCTCTCTTCTCCTTTCCTCTCTTCACTCTCTCCTTTCTTCTCCTCTCTTCTCTGTCTCCTCTCCTCACTCCTTTCTTCTCCTCTCCTCTCTTCACTCCCTCCTCTCTTCCCCTTTCCTCTCTTCACTCTCTCCTCTCTTCTCCTCACTCTCTCCTCTCCTCTCTTCTCCTCTTCTCTTTTCACTCCCTCCTCTCTTCCCCTTTCCTCTCTTCACTCTCTCCTCTCTTCTCCTCTCCTCTCTTCTCATCTATTCTCCCCCTCTGCTCTCCTCTCATCTCCTCTCTCTGGAGTCTTCTCCTTTCTTCCTCTCTCCCTTCTTCTGTCGAGCCGTTACACCAGCCACGAGCCCACTCCGCTGCCAACCACCTAGCTGAAAAGGAGGAAACTCACGCTCAATCTCCCGTGCCGGCTTGCGCGCACCAGAAACACTAGACAGATTGTTCTCCGCTGTGAAACCGATTAGGGTTTCACCCATGCGGCAACGTGCTTGTCCTCGTCCAAGTGGTCTGTACAAGGCTAATCCAGTCTGTACCCACGCCCCGGTGTTGAGAGACTGATCCTGCATGCGTGCGTTGTTTCCTGAGGCCAAGGTCTGCATTCACATTGGTGTGCGTTGGTGTTTTGTGTCCAGTGCGCCCACTCTTTTAGCCAAGTTTTTGAGTGTATAGTGAGTCCAGCCCCAACAGGAGAATAGGACCCTGAAAAAGAAGCTGTCTGGTCTTTGCAGTCGGGCTGATAATGATTCTCAAGTCGATGTTGTTTTTTTTCCCCAAGATGATGCGACAAAAATTCACTAATGGTCAAAATGGTATTATCCCAAGGCACACATTCCTCAACCTTGTAAAATAAATCTTTAAAATTCGCTGCAGATTAGTGTGAACTCACACCAGTTAATTCAGTATCGATCAGACGACGGTACTCTACTTGCTGTAGCTCTCCTCGCGGAAGCCAGGGCAGAAGCCCAGTCAAACTGTATGGGTGATCCTCGAGGACAAAAATCAATTTGCATTGACTTGGAGAAACACTTTAAGCCATAGAGTAATGCAGCGTTCCCTCTCAGTAAAGCTCAGTGAGGTGGAACATTCATTTCGTTTAGCCCTGTAAGGCAACAGTGACAAACATTTCTCTTTCACGAATCGGTTTAAGGTTATTGTTACTGTACTGTAAATGTGATGTGAATTGCACCAATAAGAATAGTGATGTTATGGAATGTCTGCATCTTGCCTGTTTATGTCTAGTGTGGTGTATATCAACGTGTGGATGTTATCACATCGCAAATTGAGTTTTCTGCTGTCAAAACAACACTATGCCTATTTGTACGAGACTGATGTGGGTGACATGTCCTCTATCTCTTTTTCGTGATCATTTTTTACTCATAATCTAAAGCAGTGCTCTGGTTGTCTCTGGTTGTCATTTTCTGTGAGAATCATGCTGTATGACAAGTGGTATTTTTTCATGACTCTTCCAATTAACATGTTGTGCTGGCAGTAGGAATTCTTTCGGTCAGTGCCTTCTCATGACAGATTTCCCTGTCTTGGTCATGTCCCTTGACAAATATGAGCTAAAAGCAACCACAACTGTCTCCGCATCAAAATGGCGGCCTTCTTTTCAGAAAACAAACTGCGTATTTACCACAGGTTTTTGCCTTCAGCTAGATGCTCTCCCTGGGCTGGCAGGCATGTAGGGCAGGAGACTGGAGACTGCAGTGTCTGTCCTGATTCCCAGCGTGAAGCGCTCCTACTCAGACAGTTTTTTTTGTTATTCTGTTTTGTGTAGTGCTCTTGTGCTGGCCTGGTTGACATTTGCTGTCAGCATTCCTCATTTAGGCCAGTTTGGATGTATTGTTTTGTCACAAGACGTGTGTATGTAAAACACAAATCATGGGTTTGTTAGCAATGCTGGTGACGTTGCTCTGTAAATAGTTGGCCTGACTAGCTCTCCAGTACTGGGGTTACTTAACTGTGAATTCAATCGTGAAAAGTAGTTAACATGATTATTAGCTGTGATGTAATAGCAGTAACAGTTATCTTGTGATTTAGTTGAAATCACTTTATCACCAGTTTCTCACATGTTCACATACACATTAACAGGTATAGAAACCTATACACTCACACACACATACACTCACATCAGTTGGATATATGCTGTTTTGATAAAAAAAAAATTGAGCCGCTCAAGTATCAAAGGTTGTCAATATGATGGAAACCCAGTTAGAATAATATAAGGGTTTCCTTTGTGCGAGGGAGGCCTAAGCTGGGGTTTTCACTACACGCCCTCTCTACGTTTTTTAATCCCTGAGAAAAGGGCCCAAGTCTTACCCAATCTCCCCCTCTCCCGTCTCCTTTGTTGCTGTAAAATGGATTATCTACTGGTGGGCTTCCGCTTGATGTTCAGATTGTTTTTAATTGCCCCGTGAAGCCCGACGGAGATTGCAGGGGCCGGTGGAATCAAAGTTTTTTGAGTGGTGGTGATTATGAAACGGGGTGTGCGTTATGCAAGAGAATTCTGCGTGTGTGTGTGTGTTTGTCAAGGGGGTAGAGGGCTGATCTTGATGAACTGTGGCATGAGACTGGAGGATTTGCTACAGCGACGGCGAACACACCCACCTCTGTTTTGGCCTTGGTATAATGAACCCATGTTTTTTAGATTATATTGTAGAGCGGAGATCGTGTCAGTTGGTGTTGATGACGATAGACTCGTTTGTTGTTGAGTTCATGTTCGGGGTCAAGGTGGAGGCGATGCCCAGAGAGGGGGCGATTGATCTTGGCCTCCGCTGTAAACAACTCCGCCTAGCTCAGATGACCTCATGCTGTTGTCTTGACTCCTGCTAGACCCTGCTCTCGGTCCATAGCGGCGAGCTCGTCTGTGGTGTTTATTAAAAACATGGCCTTGTACCAGTACCACCAACATGGAGGGGCACACCAGCATTAGGTTTGCTTTGTTACAGAGTCATGCTTACAGTGACCGATGTTTTGAGTGCTAATTGATTGCTAAGCATTCATTGATTACTGATACTGATGACTGATTACTGATCACAAGGTCATTATGCAGATGATTACCATCTTCTTAACCCATTTGGTGTATTTTCCCAATTCATTGTCAGGCTGAAGGAAATAACTGAGAATAAGATCAAGTACTCTTGTCTGGTGATGATGTTCTGTTGATCTGACGCTCGTTTTCTTTTCCAGGTCAAACATCTCCATTATTGAAGACATTCGCTATGGCAACAGTGAGGCGTACGGGGCTGAGCCGCTTCGAGAGCTTCTCAAACTCATCCCAGAGTCAGAGGAGGTGAGGTCGGGATTACAGGGACCATTAGGAAACATGCAAAATAATGGATGGATGAATGGATGAATTGATGGATGAATGAGTTGATGAATGAGGTAGAGAATGGTTGCATATGTATGAAAGAACATGTATGAAAGAAAGAACAGATGGATAGGTATTATGATGGATGAATGGATTATTATTTTGATAGATGAATGAGCCAAAAGATAGTTCAATGAATAGATCCATGCCCTGGTGCAGAAGGTGAATGTTCATTGGCTCTCTTTGCCTCAGGTGAAAAAGCTGCAGGCCTTCAAAGGAGAACCCAATAAGCTGGCCCTGGTGGATTCCTTCATGTACCTTCTCACTCAAGTGCCCAAGTGAGTGACCTCTGTCTGACACTCCTACAGTATTCCTGTGAAAATGTGTCTGCCATCAGACTAGAAGTGAAGTTGCCCATTTGTTTACGTGTCTACATTTGCTTGTATGTGTGTGTGTGTGTGTGTGTGTGTGTGTGTGTGTGTTCAGTTTTGAGGTGCGCATTGAAGCGATGGTGCTAAAGGAGGAGTTCACTCCGTCGTGTGCAGCAATGAACCATGACATCGATGTCATCCGCGCTGCAACAAAAGGTGAGCAACCGACAACTTGCGAGCCGCCTCTCTGTCTCATCTAGAGGGTATTTGTGCCACGTATACGAATACAGTATGTTCTCTCACTTCAACTCCCCACAAAGAGGACACCAGGAGCTGGAGACGGTGTACGAAGGGGCTGAAGTGTGTTTTCATTTCCTTTGCTGCTCTGGCAGTTTTGGTCTTACAGCTACATCTGGAAAACTCTGAAAAAGCTTTAATATCGCACACCAAAGTGGCATGTACATAGTTTCATCAGTCTTGTGAGCGAGTGTGTCTGTGTCTGTCGGCCTCTGTGTGTGTGTGTGTTAGTGCATGTGTCTGGGTCTGTAGTGTGTGCGTGTGTGTGTGTGTGTCTGAGAAGCAAAGTCTCGTCCTGCTGATTCACACTTTTTCCATAATCTCTCACCCTCATTTCTCTCCTCCACTCTCACTTTCTGTGTCAGACTCAGGCACCATGGCACTAAATTTAGCCTTGGCTGACTGGCGTTGGGGTGCTGTGCATTCTCTTAAGAATTACTCAGGCAACTCTAGTCATCCTAATAATACACCCCCGGCCCTTTTTATTCTGTCTGTTATTTAGATATAGAACGGAATGAACTCTGCCGTACAGTGCGTCCAAATTTCTTTGTAAAAGGGACAGAGTGTGCTGGCACTTTTGATACGCATGAATGTATTTTGAATGTTAGATGTATGTTTTACATATGATACTATGTCTGTGTCATAGAGCTCATGACTTGTGGAGAGCTTCATAACATCCTACACTTGGTTCTTCAAGCTGGCAACTTAATGAACGCTGTGAGTATCATTGTGGTGTTTGTCTATCTAGCTGTCCTCCATCCTGACTTTAGATATCAATCCTCCCACTCAGTTTCATTCACTCTCTTTCCAGTGTATTTGATGTGTGTGTGTGTGTTTGGGGGGATGTCATTGTACTCACACTGAAACACACCCACACACACACACACACACACACACACACACACACACACACACACACACACACACACACACACACACACACACACACACACACACACACACACACACACACACACACACACACACACACACACACACACACACACACACACACACTCTACCCCATGCTATGAGGTTTGAGTCTCTCATCCCTTCTGTCCTGTCGTCTCCACAGGGTGGCTATGCAGGAAATGCTGTGGGCTTCAAACTCTCCTCGCTGCTCTCACTGGCCGACACCAAAGCCAACAAGCCAGGCATGAACCTGCTGCACTTTGTGGCTCTTGTGAGTATATATGTTTAAATGGGTCACTCTCTCCTTCTCTCTTTGTTTCTCTCTGTGTGTGTGTGTGTGTGTGTGTGTGTGTGTGTGTGTGCTTAATGGTTGTATTATGCCACTCTGTGTGGCAATAATGTGTCTTTGTGTCTGTATATATTGTGTGTGGGTGTGTGTATGTATGCGCACTAATCTGTCTTGTGCCTCTTTGTATGGCTGTGTGTCAGTGTGTGTCTTCGCGTCTCTGCATTTTGTGTGTGTGTGTGTGTGCGTGTGTGAGAGCGTGCACTTACATGTCTTGTACCTCTTTGAGTACATAACGTGTGTCATTGTGTGTCTTTGCAACTCTGTATCTGTGTGTGTGTGTGTGTGCATGTGTGTGTGTGTGTGTGCGTGCACTAACCTGCGCTCTGCCCTCTGCTGCACTGCAGGAAGCCCAGAAGAAGGATGAGCAGTTACTGATGTTCCCTGAGAAGCTGAAGCACGTGCAGAGTGCCGCCAGGTAAGAGCACCTCACCGTCTGACCTGTGATTGCTTCTAGAACATTCTTCTCTTTCTCAGCATTATTTATACTGGTTTATTTATGTCTCACCCTCTGTGTGCGTGTGTCTGTGTGTATGTGTGTGTGTGTGTGTGTGTGTGTGTGTGTGTGTGTGTGTCTGTGTGCTTACCGTTTGTCCAGGATCTCAGTGGAGAACATAGAGCTGGAGTTAGAGTCTCTCCAGTCGAGGACACGCTCGATGGAGGAGAAGATCCACACAGACGCTGAGCTACTGCAGCAGCTTGACCTTTTCTTAAAGGTACCGCCCTCTGACCTCTCAGACACACACACACACACACACACACACACACACACACACACACACACACACACACACAGATAGATGCTTTCAATGTGTATGGTATGGTACTGTTATGTCCGAAATTGTACTAGTATCTGGTATGGGTACTATAGTGCACGTGTTTCTGTGTGTGTCTGTATGTGTGTGTGTGTGTGTGTGTGTGTGTGTGTGTGTGTGTGTGTGTGTGTGGATGAGTGAGTTGTGATGCTGTTGTGCTGTGTGTTGATATTGACTCTCTCTCTGGACAGACGGCTGCTCAGGCTCTACTGGACCTGACGCGGCGGCGCCTGGAGTTCAGGAAGGAGGGGAGCACGCTAATCGATTTCTTCTGTGAAGACAAAGACACTTTCAAACTGGACGAGTGCTTCCGCATATTTCAAGACTTCTGCCTTAAATTTAAAAAGGCAGTGAAGGTAGGCAACACCCGAGCGTCTTTGTCTAGTGCAATGCTTTGTGGATTATATTGTTTGGGTGTCTTGACAAATAAATCAGTTCTATTGTTTTTTAAACTAGTGTGCCCCCTTGTGGTGGCTACATAGTATTATATACGTTAAGTGTTCCTGCCATCTCCTACTATTGTCTTCTCTGGACACACACACCACTACATTCTCTTTATTATTTTCTTCTTTATTCTTGACTTTCCTGTTTTTTTCTGTGTCTTTGGAATCACAAAGACAAAAAAACATTTTATAAACAATTTCTTTACCTCTCTCTCTCTCTCTCTCTCTCTCTCTCTCTCCGTGCCTGTGTTCCTGTAGGATAACTCGGAGCGTGAGCTGAAGGAGTCGGCGCGGCAGCGGCGGCTGAAGGAGCTGGAGGAGAAGCGGCACTCGTGGGCCGGCGGCGAGGAGGTGGGCGGCGTGTTCGGCCTGCGCTGCAGCAGCGAGACGGACGTGGAGGCGGCGCTGACCCGCGAGGGGCTCCTGGACCTGCTCAGGCCGCGGCCGCGCAGTCCCCTGAGCCCGCTGAGCCCGCTGGGCCGTTCCGGAAGCCTCCGCCGCTCCCGCCAGAGCCCCGTGGCCACCGCCGACCGCGAGCTGCACACCTTCCTCGAGATGACCGCCGAACCGGCCAAGTACGGCTCGTCGTCGTCCAAGCCCCTCAGCCCCGGCTGGACGGGTCAAAGCTCGCCGGCCTTCTCTCCGTCCCACGTGGCGAGCACCCCCTCGCACACGCCGAAGCACTTCACCTCGCCCCTCACCCAGTCCCCATCGCACACGACTCCCAGAGCAAACCTTAACACGGATACCTCAAACCCGAGTGTCAACAACAACCGCTCACCCTCACCCTTAAAGTCCTCAACGCGCACAGACGACAACAAAAATGTCATCGTGGACCAGGAGACGACGGCGCACAACCCCAACACGCTCTTGAACGTGAACGTGGAGAGACACACCCTCGTGCACGGCCTCCGGGCGTTTGACCTCGTGTCTGCCCCCGACGGGGTCGTCGCCCAGGGCGATGATGGATCTGCGGTAAATCAGACTGACCTCATAGTCACGGATCTGGAGGAGGAGAGTGAAACCCCTGAACCACTAACCCTGAGCACCCCTCCGTCGCGGAAAGCACCGGAAAAGGTTGGTGAGCCTGGCGTGTCCGCTCCACAAACAGCCAACAAGGAAGTTGACCGAGACACAGAGACAGAACTCAATCCGCAAACGCTACCCAATATGCCAGTGATTCAGGTGTCTGGGGAAAGCAGGTTATCCGCGCAAACGGAAGATTCCAGCAGCAAATCAGAGAAAGAGCACGAGGGCCTTGGTGACGTCACTGATTCCATCTCGTCCAAGTCGACGCCCGCCAGTCAACCCGTGTCCGAGTCGACCTCCGTGGACGAGGTGTCCGTGCCTACCTCTAGCAGCGATAAAGCCGAGTCGGAGTCGGCCTTGGAGTCCTTAGCGTCGCCGTGCGAAAGTCCGGTGTCCGTGTCCAGGTCGGCCGACTCGTCAGGCTCGCGCTCCACCGGCCTGACGTCGCGGAACTCCAGCTCGCGCTCCACCGGCCCGGCGTCCCCGGCCCCGGGCGGCAAGAAGGCCAGCGGCGAGAAGGTGGACGTCAAAGCTCAGACCGCCTCCAAGTCCTCCAAACCCGCCTCGAAAACGGCGCCGGCCTCGAAACAGCCCGCGGCTCGCACGCCCGTCAGAACGCTCACCACCTCCGAGAACCAGAACATGCGGAGGGTGGTGCCCATCACCCGACTGACCCGATCCGGGAGCTCCGCCAGCAGGAAGCCGGACAAAAGCGGCGCGGAGGCGAGCAGCCACCGCGCGTCCACCCACCGGTCCGGCCTCGCCAACGAGGACGCCAAGTCTCCCCGAGTGAGGGAGCACAGTCAGGCCTCTGTCGTCCGGAAGCCGTCCGTGCGGAAGACGACCCCGAAGCCCGTGCGCCCGGTGGTGCCCAAACCCCCGCCGGAGGAGAAGATGTGCCGCTCCACCCTGCGGGCGCTGCAGGCTGCCCAGGCCGCTGCCGGGCAGGGAGCCGCGCTTAGCGAGAGGTCGGCGAGCGCCCCCCAGACCCCCGTCCGCAGCCCGGCTTCCATCGCCAAGCTGCCCAGCTTCGCCCGCAACACCGTGGCCTCCACGACCCGCGTGGCCAGACGGGACCTGGTGTCCAGCGGTGCCAACTCCCCTTCTGCCAGCGCCGGGGGCGCGACCCCCACCAAGTCCCCCCTGGCCCGCACGGCTTCCCTCAGGCACCCCCCCACCAACCGCGTGGCTCCCGAGGCCCATCTCCAGAGCTCCATCAGGAGGGTCGCCAGTATCCGCGTGCCTGCCAAAAAACCCTCCGCTGAACCTCTGCTGCCCCTCAGAGGCCACGAGCGGAAGAACAGCGGCAGTTTCTCTGACAAATCAGCCTATTCTAGAGACTCTCACACCGACAAGCCCAGCAAACCTTTATGGAGATAAACTCAAGAGTCGCTTTTTAGAAAAAAAAGAAAATTTAAGAGAAACACTATAAAAGCAACATGTAACTTAATAAAGTCTAGATTTGTATTTTTGTGGTCTTTATTTAACTTTCTGAGTAATGATGACTATGTTATTTTGCCCCTCTCTCTCTCTCTATGAACCATGGTTTTGTATGTATTGGACTAAGCACAGCTGTGGGTTTCCATGTACATGTCACAATTATGATTCCGTTTAATACAATTGATATGTAACCACCCTGTGCTTTTTAGACAGTGTGTATTTTGACAATTGGCTTCGGCTAGCCAAGGAGGTTTTGACAAAGGGGTTTTCCCCCTCATCCATAATCGTTCTGTCTTTTGTAATTATTCATGATGAAATATTACTGGACATTTTATGCTGATGCTGTTGATCATTAGCGGAGTCCATATTTTAATATTTAAAACCGTCACCATTTGTCTGGTTGTGTTGGTGTGGTCTTATCCTATCTCCATAGCGAGAAATTTCGTTCTTGTGCAAACATGGTTTGACTGGCTTGCCTTGTCAGGAAACTGCCATAGCTTTCCTCACATAACCAAAGTGAAATCTGTAGGTCAAATTCAATCATAAGCTCAATAGTCAGCAGGGAGAATCATTTGCCACTTGACTAGTTTCACTGAAATTGAAGTCAATGCTCTCCAGCACCAAGTCCAGGGCCATAGCTTGATGCTCGTTCTGTCAGATGTCATCATCTCTCTATCATATCATGTTAAAAATCGAAAGCAAATCAGAGGAGTTTGCAACCCAGCGCAATTATGTGTTTCTCTGTGTTGTCCAAATAAAGTTTATGTTAAAATTTCTTATCCCTTGTGTGACATCTCTGTTTGTGAGTGGTATACAAATGTACAGCCAGTGTTTTTAACAAGGAGAAAATACAAAGCCAGTGACCAGCAGGTGGCATAGTCTAATGAAGCTGCTGAGAACCTCTTTGACCAACATTAAAGGTGCAGTCAGCAATTGCGCTGGAAGTCACGTTAGTTTACGTGCTACATATTTAAATTCATTAGCAGACGCTTTTGTCTAAAACAATGTACATTACACTTTAATCAAGGACCAAATTAAATATACCGGAGTGGTAGCTCACACCTCCCTTCAGTGTTTCCAGAGAAACTACACACGGGAGTATTACAAGTGTGTGTTAGCGATACACCTGGTTAACTGAAGAGGCAGTGGCACACCTCCTGAAGGAAGAGGTTTTGTGATAGGGATGAACCCACACTGTATAGATCTACCCCCCTCACTGGGCTCTAGTGGTCAATAGAGCCAGCGAGAGAAACCATTATACTGAATAGTTATCTCAAGGCTTCTCCGAACATCTCTATGAAATGTGTGCACAACACATTTAAGCTTCAGCAATGTGATATGACCAACATCCATGTTGATGCTATTTTGGAAGGACAACTATTTTTCTAATGGTAAATGAATTCATAAACCTACTTAAAAAAAACACATTCACCTGAAAACATGTTGACCTCCAATCTGAGAATCTCATTAAAGGGATGAATTAGAACAGTTACAGTCATTTGTGTCAGCGAGTAAATGTGTGTAGGCCTTCTACAGTCAAGGGGAAGAGAATATTATGTAGACTATCTTTTGACATTAGTGCTGACTTGATGACGAGATGGCTGTGGAACCTAGATGGTTAAAGACAAACAGTAACCTACAGTTGTATCTATGGACATATCTTTTCTGCTCATCAGGGCCGACTCTAGGCAGGGCCAAGCATTATGTCTTGCCCACCTAAACCATCAAGCATTTTTTTTTCCTCAGTTGTGCATCTGCGCAGTGTGCAGCCTCAAACCCAACTTGGATGTACTGTAGATGAGCTGATGTTGAGTGTAATGGTAACTAGGCACATAGCTGAGCCTAGTGTGTGTCAGGTAAATCCCCTCCTGAAGCCTTAAAGGCAAACTCTGGCCATTTTTCACATTGATCTCTGTTTCTCGAAGGAGTACTATCGGTGCGAGAGAAAAAAAACCCAAAACAATCTGTGCTACCAAGCTTGAGCTGCTGCAGCCAAAAGCTAGGACCACCAGCCAGGCACAGTGCTACACTCTGGGTGGCATGATTTTAAAGATGTCCCAGAGTGTAACACTGTAGCTGCCTGGCTGCTCGAGCTGTTGTCAGGGATGTGCAAAAATACATCAAAATATATTTTGAAATAAACTATTAAATAGCCTAAACTGTAAGTGGATGAAAAACAAAATACACACCAAATATCGAAATGAAGTAGTGTATTTTGTTTTTGAAAGTACCAATACAAAAAGAAAGGGAGCACATACTGTACATTTCCAAACTTTTTATATCTGGTTATTTCATCTATTCCTTCATCACCAGTATAATGATTGTTGATTAAGTGGACAGTGTTTGAGAGCAACCGCTTTTTTCTGCCAATGAGACATGCTATAACCTGATAAAATGGTCAACAGATCAACTATCAGAGGCGCATTCAAAAAGATCAAGGAGATATGTGTCCTTGTTAATGCATGCCCAGATTTCAGAGCAACTGCATAACCGGTTCCATGTGTTGCGATTGGATGATGTATGATAACGATTAAGTTATCAAGAAATTGATCATTAAAGTTCTCAGGAATTTTGAGTGTATTGCCTGTGTGTGTGCGTGTGTGTGTGTGTGTGTGTGTGTGTGTGTGTGTGTGTAAAACCTACGAGTTTGCACTTTTATGATGTCACATCACCAAAAATAGGCTATTGGTTTTACCAAATATATTTGCCAGTATTTTCAACTACAAAAATACAAGTCTATAGTATTGATCCAAAATATGAAGCCCTTTTCTTTAACAAAATACCGATTAGTACTGATTTTTTATTTGCCTACAGAGAGGTCTTGAAACTGGGGGAGTGGTGTGCATCAAATAACTTGCACTAAACCTCACCAGGACCAATTCTTCGGCGTCCACATCTCTGCAGACCTCTCCTGGTCCGTCAACACCACGTTGACAGTGTGGCACTCCAGCTGCGCGGAAGCCGTCAGGAAGAAACTGCTGAGGGTAGCAAACACCGCACAAAAAGTAATCGGCTGCCGTCTACCCTCATTGACTGCCATCTATAACTCCTGTTGTCTCAGCAGGGCCAGAAACTTCATCTTCATCTTCATCTTAATCTTTTTAACCTGTTGCCCTCTGGTGCTTCAGGTCCATACGGGCCAGAACAAACAGACTCAGGGATAGCTTCTTCCCCAAAGCTGTCACAATACTAATCTCAAATTTGTACTAATGTAAACAGCACTGACATGGCACTGACCACTGCACCACCAGACATAAACTACCTCTATCGTTCAATAGCCTACTCATTCAGTCACTCTTTGGTCTTCTGTTTGTCTATTTGTGTTTTGTTTTTTTACTGTGTATTTATATATATTTATTCTTTATTGTTTAGTCTGTATTCATGGGTTTCATCAGGTCCCTTTCCACAGGTGTATACAATCAAGCACCATGCAGTCTGCATTGATAATCAAGGTGCTTGATTGTATACACCTGTGGAAAGGGACCTGATGAAACCCATGAATATATTATTACGTGTGGGCAGAGCTGTTCTTTAAATCGCATTGTAGGCCTACTGTTCTTCTTTTATCTTTTGCTGTCTAATAGACTACAACTTTAGAGTTGTGATGGCAGTAGTTTGATATGTTGTGAGAATTGAGAGTTTGAGCTATGTCCTAAGACTGTACCAAAGTAACTAAAGAGGAGTCTTTTACCAGCCTTTACCACAAGCATTGGTATGTAGCCTACTGATACTACTGATATGATACATTGTTTTCTGATCATTCATCTCTGAGTCACTATTTCTCTGAGTCACTAATAGGCGCCAACTTGAAATAAAGAGACAGCCTGACGTCATATTTGTGCGTCGAGGTTTCCCTCTGTGGAGTCTGTGCGAAAGGGGAAAAGACCAACGATAAGTGAGTGGCTTTCTCCCACCGATTCTTTGTGTTCACGCAAACAAATAGCCGAAGAGCCTCAATCGGGTAATGAACAATTTTCAACGAAATCATAAGAACAGACATCAAACTTTCAAATAGCCCGCTGAATCTTTTAAGAGGTCTTGCAATCGTAGCCGGCGAAGCAAGTGGGAGGACGACGTAGCGATAGCGACTTAGCATTTCCAGTTAAGGGGGAGGGTAGCCTCACCACTGGACTAGATGAGTGGGAGAGCGGCAAAGTGGACATCAAGGGCATCTGTCCATCTTAACATCTGAGAACGTGTCTTCACTCGATTTGATATCGAGCAGATTTTCGAGCCTTGTGTATGGTGAGTTACATATTACCTCGTCTGTAGCACGTGCGTTTTTGTAAATAACCCAGTGGATAGGAATCATAAAAACAATTTGCAGCCGTAGCGTTAACGGTATAGCAAACTAACGTCAGAAAGCCACAGTGGTCAAAGAGTGCGAAAACATAAGTTTGGATGAGTAAATGTAGGTCAATTATTTATATATGCATATGTAAATTAAATATAAGTGGCGTAGTGCTTTTTAAATTCTGTTTTTATTCACAGCAGCACGGGCTTAATGCAAGTGATTTAACTGTCGTAACGTATCGTTTTTTTGTCTTAGTGTAACGGTACATGTTTGTGTAGGCCTATGTTGGACTGTTTGTAATGTGTCGAAAAACTTACTCTGGAGAAACTTTCATGATAGCCATCTTTGGACGTCCAACTTCAATAACCACCTACAACGTCGGTTCCACGTGCACGTTGACACGACGTTCCGACAGTGTGTGATCTCGCCCCGAAATGATAACCTTAATCTGCTATTTTGTAAACATGGTGGTCAACAATTTGTCGCATGTTAATATCGAATGCCTTTTGCTGTCTATTGATGTATGTGTGTCGATGGCGTTATCTGTTTCAAGGCTACTTGTGTGTTGTTACGACCGTCTCCCGGGAAATTTAAATAGCCACGTTGTGATACTCGTGTTTGGCTGCCCCAGTGAGCCTCTGTCGAAGCTTTATCGCTAGATATGGAGTATGAGCTCAGTTTGTTTGTGTGTGTTAAACAATGCTGCAAATACGCTGGCCTGTCAGTACATCTAGCTGGTTGTTTTGCCAGAGTGCCGTATTTGTTTTGGCTGCTTCGCGCCATCACGCTGTGATTCGCGGATTCGCTGAGCTCGTGCAGAAGAGACGCTGTTGGCATCGCGCTTCCCTTTCACTTATTATCGCCGCTGGCCACATGCGTCTACGCTTCCGAATCCAGCGGGCTCCATTGTTTGTGCTCTCCCGGGAAGATGGCCCGGACCGCTGGAGGAAGGCGCTGATAACTATGCGAGGGGGTGGGGGAACTAAGCTTTCATGACCGTGACCGTGGTTTGTCAGGATTTTGGAGGACGGAGGAATGCCTCTCAGAAGCAGCGTCCTCAGCGGAAATGTGTTTATAACGCATTTGTTTGCCTGTCGAAAATATGATAGTCTCTGGTGCGCAAATACCTAGAGTAGTCTCTGCTCCATTGTTAGATTGTCATATCAATCCCAAGTCACCAGCAGTAGCCGGGGTTAGGATTTCCTTTGTGCAATACAGGCCATTAAGAATACCTACTGCACCGGCCATTCTGTTTATTTACAAATAACATAAAGTGAGACTGTTGATTTGGTCGGGATGCTGTAGAGGTCATATCCAAGCTTTACAGGAAATTGCTGAACCTGAAGAACAATGTCAGTAAAGCTCAGGCAAGCTGTTTGCTTCATCTTGTGTTGTTTCTAAGCATGCCTTTTCATGATGAAACAAAAGGTAAGAGCCAGGCAGGTCTATTTCGACTCTGACATCCTGTCCTCAGAGAGAGAGTGTTTTAAAAGAGAGGAAGAGAGGTGCGAATTCCCTGGTTGTTGGTGTGAGTGTTGTTGAGTGGGTTTGCAAGTGAGTGCAAGGTGTGGAAATCAATGTGATGAAAGGTCATGTGGTGTGTGTGCTTCAATTGCGCTCTGAGGATCTTCACAATGCGGTTCTGAGGATATTCTGTACCGTACTGTAACCTTGCCTGTACTCTGTACTATTATTAGAAAGTTAGAGCTTTTCAGCAGAAGTAGTGTATGACATGACACTCCCCACATGTGTTTAGAGCAACCCCTACGAAACCAAAACACTAACCATTATTCAGACAAGAGGCCCTCCACGTGATCATGTTGACTGTCACTTTATTTAAAGTGATATTGTGATGTGACCAGATGTGACATTGCATAAATAGCTCTAAATTACTCAGTGGGAGCAGATCACACTTGTAGCATCAGTTTAATGCTGTTCCTGAGAAATCTTTCTAAGTTGTTCTGCCTAGAGATAATGCCTGCCTGAGCACGCCACTATGATGTCAAACCTCCTTAAGTACAGAACGCTGAATTCAGTACAGATGTACTAAATGCAGTCTTTAATAGTAAAAGAAAAGTAAAAGTCAACAGTTGTTGTTTTTTTCTTGCGGATCATGTTTTTATTTTTTATTTATTTGACTTCCCACACAGACATATAAGGTGCCAGACCATATGTGAGTTAATGCCAAAAAACATTTGGCACCCATGTCAAAATACAATAAGCAAGGTTGTCAGTGGATTTTAGGTTAGCAGTACCTACGCTTACTGTACGGAAAATTAACCGAACCTTGACTACAAAACCCGACATACACACCAAACCGTGATTCTTGTCTACTGTTACACCCTAAAAGGCCATATGTATTGATCAAATCACATCCCTGAGACTTCCTGTTAGCCAAACAGGGGGAGTTCATGTCTTTGAGTGCATTTCTTTGTTGAATATCCCCAACAATCTCCTCCCCAGCAACCTGAGCTGGATTCAGAATGCTGACCTACCAGCCAGAGATATTCCACTCGGGACGGGAGTAGCTGTGAAGCATCGTGTTTTGTTTAGGTGGTGTGTCTGTGACGTGCCACCTTGGCAACGACACGACTGACACCGTTCTGTCTGAGCACCTGTTCCTGGACTCACCGTAGTGTAGTGTGATGCAGCATAGAGGCCGACTTGTATTGATCTTTTGAGGCAGAAGTGGCCGCCGCTTTTATTGTTCACAACAATTGAGTCCACAACAAACACTATCCAGAAAGGCAAGAGTAAAGAGGGCCAGTTCTCTTTTTTTTTATTTTTATTTAGTCCAACATAGACTGTCTGCTTCCTTATTGTGTGACTATCCTCACAGGTCAATGTTGTCTCGCTGTTATGTAATATTGTTTGATGGTATGCTTGGCCTTACATAAGTGGTGCCATGCTTGGTATGGGCTGGGGAGGGGAGAGGAGCTGTAATGGGGGCCAGTGAGTTGGAGGCATGCCATTAAAGACAAAAATAACCCCAACTAGCCCATGGTCCCTGTTGAGTATAATGATAGCAGGCCACAGGCAGGCATACTGTATGTATCGGACTTGTCGGAAAAAAACAGTTTGACTACAAATCCTTTATATTGGTTGCCTTTTTCCATTTAGGAAGAAGCCTGATCCTGTTCAGTAAGAACTGTACTTGAAACTTGAAATCACTCATGGTAACCATTTGGGCTTTCACTGTAAAGTTTGAATGTTGCCTAGAACTATTTTTCACTGCTCAAACGTCAAGGCCTAGTGCTTGGACCATAAGTCAGAGTGTGAATGTAAATGTGTTTGTTTTGGTTGCTTATATGGTAGTGTTGTGGTTAAGGAGCTGGGCTAGCATGTAGTAGTCTGAAAAATTGTCTTTCGATGTTGTGCCCTTGAGCAAGGCAAGTCCCTAGTCGTTCCGGGGACAGTGGTTCTTGTAATATAATTGACATGTAAGTTACTTTGGATGGAAGCGTCTGATAAATGAATAAATGTACATTTAAAATGGTGTCTCACTCAACCCAATTCATGGGTTTCATCAGGTCCCTTTCCACAGGTTTAGAAAGTCAAGCACCTAGATTATGAATGCAGACTGCATGGTGCTTCATCAATACACCTGTGGAAAGGGACCTAATGAAACCCTTGAATACCCTGCTGAACTCACTCTTGGGTCGTTCCGTATCAAATCAGATAAGGTTGTTGCTGCACGGCCACAAATTTTGTTCAAACCTTGTCTGTATCAAGAATGGGTTCCAAAACCAAGGCCTGTAAAATACACTACTCAATTTAGGGATATCTGGCTTTTGGGTGAAATTTATGGAAGATGTAAAAAGTTCAAGCCACAGTGGTATTATACCATGAAAGTAGGGCATTTAAATAGAAGCATACAGTGGTGATATCCTCAGCTCAGAGAATTCATTGAAGCTAAGGCCAACACATTTCACCCGAAAGCCAAATGTCCCTGATTGTTTTTGTGAATATCATATTTCTGTTCAAATCCTATGCCTTCATATTATTTTCCGTCCTTGACATTGCTTCAGTGTTACAGCCTGAAAATCACATTATCTGAGAAGCAATGTTTAGGCATTAATATAGTGAAAAGTATTATCATAGACCGTTAGAAACTTTGTAGTGTAGAACACAAAGTTCTCAGTTGATTTCTACAGGGCACTACATTTGGAAAAAAGTACAAAAATGGTGACATTAAGGGTAGTGTAAACTTGTTTTTGTACCCATTTGGTATTAATAAGGTTAAACAAGGGAGGTTGTGTTTTGGTAATTTGTTTAAAAGGAAATGTGGATAAGATAAATAAACTAATTGTCAAAATAGTTTTACCTCACAGGAACGCTACACCAGGTGCGTAACTGAAGCGTTCCGTTCGTGTTGTGTCTGCTTCAACAATTGACTTCCATTATAATCAATGGAAGTAGCTACACCAGACGTGATGGCAAAACGTTAATACATTGGAAAAAAACAGACCAGTCCTCTAAAATGGTTTTAACGAGTCGCGAACGGTATGCTTCAGTTACGTGCCCGGTACATCATTGATACACCATTGGCACTTCATACACAGAATGACTATAAACTGAGCTATTCCCACTTTGATTTTCTTCTTCCTACTAGCTACCCCACAAACCTTAGTCATAAAACCACAAATTTTAGTCATGGTAAAATTACGAGAAAATGCAGTCACTCCTTTTTTCATCATGTGCATTTGCTGTAGAGAACTCAAATATTGACTAGTTGTAGATAAGATAATGATTAATACCATTGGATACAAAAATATCACCAGTTTTTCTCTTTGTTCCATATCTAGGGCCTTATATAAAACTAATGGGCATGCAGTTCAAGCTTTTAATGGTCCAATCATACTGAGAACACATTAGTCTTCAATCCTACAAGTTTGAGCTGGCTAGGAATAACACCTTTCAAGATATTAATGCCCAAACATGGCCTCCAAGGTATGAGGTATTTCTGAGCGTGTCTCAATGATACAATGAATGAATGAAATGAATGAAAAAAATTACGAAAACATTGAAATTAAACAGTTTTGGGACCTAAATATTACGTAGACAAACATTGAGCTAAATCTGAGATGGTACAGCAACCATTTTCCTGGATTTTGTCTGATTTGACACAGAATTTAAGTGTTAGGCTTTAGAGCTCTTACCATTCTAGCTGCTGTAAAGCTTCAATATGCAATAAGATGAAAATGCTACATCTCAAATCTTAAGGTTCCTCATGACGGGCAGGCCTTTACATGAAGAGCCTGATTTTCTCGTTTTTTTTATTTTTTATCCTGGGGTATCATCAGGCAAAAGACTGCTGGCTAGCTGACATTAGGCTGATGATTCATCTGAAGCTGAGGCTGGCCATTGGTCTAAAATGGGTCATCCCTGTTTAGTCACCTGATATGATGTCCTGTGTCACTCATGAACCTGTGTTTGTAGCTTAGGTGAGTCGGTACAGTAAAGGTTAGATTACGCCCGTCCACATCGGGACCCTGCAATGTGTCATAGATATGTCTGAGTCATCTTCTACACAATGGAGTGCCTGGGAACTGAAATGCAGAATGATTTAAGGGAAGTTTCTTCTGCCTTGGGCACAGTTCAGTTGAAATGTGTTGCCCAGGAAGTTCAGGAACAGCTTGTCTGAAGCAAGAAAGATGAACTGGTGTTAGTCATGATTCCAAAAAGGGTTATTGAAGTTCAGGGAGCTTTTTGCGTACTTCTCTCTTTTGAGAGATTCACTCTCTCCCTCGGTTCTGTAAATCTCAACCAGAGGCAGTCTTTCTCTATTACGATGAATACATTTGGTCAATTTGCAGTGGTGAGGATGCTGGTTTTGTATGTTAAAGCAGATGTTTCAGTGTATACACTGAACCAGAGAGCCACAATTGGTTGAGAAAATGAGGTCTTACAGTACATGTAGACATGTTATTTTCTGATTGGTGTTTACTTTTACTACCTAAACAGTGGGCACTTTAAATTATTATTAAAATATACATTTTATGTAGAACCACCACCACCACCGACCATCTGGCCTTGCAATTCGGTTATGATGCAATAATGGGCAGATCATTTTCTTTCAGGGTCCAACGGTGTTCAGACTTGCTTGTTTTTCTCCATGGACAGTAAAATAAACTCTTTTTTTTCCCACTATTCAGAGTAACCTTTAAGAAAATTCTTATCTGACTACTCATTTGTTGCCTCAACCAGATAAAATCCCATTTTTCGCAGAAGCCTGGCGTTACCCTGCCTTGATTGTATCAGTCTGCTGCACAGCTACGGTAATTACTCTTAAAGTTAAGCGATGTTATACTCTCACTAAAACCAAGGTGACGGTGACAGTTTTACAAGTTGTGAAAACCAGCTGGCTGCGCTAGTAAACGTCTTTTGACGAAAAAGCTGTTGGACCCGCGATGTCAGACTTAACAACCGCATAGTAACAATGGGAGGAGGAGCTTGGGATTGGTTAATTGATTCTCACCTCCTCGCTGATGACCACCATTTGTTACTTTCACTGTTCCACTTGCCTCAGCATAACCAAGGGTACTGGAGGTTACTCCGGTCTGCTTTGACCCAACACAGTGTGTATCCCTTTTGAAGCTCTACTGCATTTACACCTGTGGTGATATAAACCATCCAATCCATTCAGACGTTCTCTCCCAGCCCAGCTTTTAAGACCAGCACCCCACCCGCCCAACCGCACAAATGCGTGCGCGCACACACACACACACACACACACACACACACACACACACACACACCCACCCACACCCCTCAATATCTCAGCTGCCTCCTGTGGCTAGGATCTGCTTTTAAGCCGCCCCTATGCTCATCTGACTGCACAGACCCATGACTGCCCAATAAATGTTATCTTCGTTTTATGTTACTGATTGTGAGCTGCGCAGCCCTAGCTGGCTATGTGATCTGATGTCAAGAGAGATACTTCCCCATATTATTTATAAATCGCAGAAGAAAACAGATTTGCGAACAGTGGCCTGACCTATTTAGAGTGCATGTCTGTGTGTGTGTATGGGGAGGGGGCGGGTATGTGCAGTGGAAAGCTTTGCAAGTATGCCGAGTTAGAATGGCAGGTATCTGCTGACTTGCACTCCAACCCCCCCATCACTCTGTCCTTTTTAATTTGATGCTACAGTAGAGATTAAGATGGCTTCCTGTTAGATTGGGTTAAGTGATTCTGACTCTTGTGACATTTGGTATTGTATGGGGAGGTCAGTGCTCAGTAAGGAAGTGACTGAGTTGGTGAGGGATAGGCATCTGGTGTGTGCCTTAACCCCCCCACCCCACCCCCCGTTATTGTAGTCACTGCTGCCATCTAGAGGACAGTCCTGTTTTCAGCCGTTATTTTTCCTGCTACAGTATTTGCAATAGATCATATTTAAATAATTTGTAAGTTCTGTGGACTGTTGAAGAGATTGTTGATGGAAATTCTATTATGAACAAAATGCAGACCTAATAAACTAGCTGATTGCTTTCTAGGATTGTTGGGCCTACCTTTGGTGCAGTGTGAAATAAAATGAACATTAGTTTTTCTTGATTGCTTCAAGCTCTGAAACCATCAACGGTCAACTCTGCTTTTTCTAAACTTCTAACACAGAGCCCTAAACAGAAGCACAGATGAGAAATTTTATTTGCAAAAGGCTCACAAAAGCAAAATGTTCCTCCTCTTCAAGCTCTTATGTGTCCTGCATGAATTTCAACTGGATAGTCCTGTCAAATCGAACACCACTCTGCGCACTTGAATGGGGATCTCAGCATTTGAACAGGATGTAACTGGTGTCATCCATTCAACAGCATTATACTTGTACTGGAACAGTGTAATGTTGACTTGCTTGTACATCTGCAAGGTATTTTCCACCACTGCTGCTCCAGCTTCCTCAGTCACCATTATTGTGAGTTTGACAATGGTCCCTCCCCTTCCACTGTCTAGCCAAGATGGCGAACGTTGAAGGTTAAAAGTGTCCAACATTCCACACTTAGCTTGCACACTTGCAGCGCTCTGCTTGTTGCCATCATTGTCAGTTTGCACACTTATGCGCATTGCACTGCTTGTTGCACTAAAATTAGGTATTGCAAGTACAGAACTACACAGAATGGGAAATGGTTTCTGTTATGGGCAGATTCAACTTCCGTTTCTGTTATGTCTACACTATTGTTGATACAAAAGAAACATATCATAGCATGAACTGTATGCTCTATCCTCCCAAGATGTAGCATATTGACGTGTAAGACCTACAGTAATCCCTAGACTAGTCCGCTTTTGCACAGCCTTCACCAGATAAGCAGTCTCATCACTCTGTGCCATTGGCTTCTGTGATCCATGCTTTCTGATAGCAACACAAAGGTGCTATGTGGATAACGAGTGATCGCTGAAAGAAGAGTTGTGTAAAGGAGTTTCCCGTACAGATATTGGAGATTTATAATTATGTATGTAGTGAGTCTTTTTTCTGAGAGCTGTGTTTAATGTTTTGAAAAAGGGTGTAAAAAACGTGTAAAACTACCTCTCGGCAATCAAGAAAAACTTAACTATCTTACCGGCTCTGTCAGTAATCAGTCAATTAGCCGGTAGGCCTGGGGATATTCTTCTTTTTGTAGATGTGCCGATGTCTGTAAGATATGATGGAAGGCATTATGGAGTAAATGCCTCTCTTTTAGCTTTTATCATATAGATAAAGACAGTATACCACCTGACAGGCACCTGACACCTGATATGCTGATTGTGTCTTAATAAAAGCCACTCTAGAATGTCCTGTTACCACCGATGTCTCGAGATTGAGGGAGAGTATGTTAGCTACAAGAATGTCCTTTACATGTCCTACAAGAATGTCAGAGCTGTTGCTTGGATGTAAAGAACTCAATATGGGTTTTGCCAAATATCTGAACAGAACTTGAGCGAAATAACATAAGCCTTTTAAAGTAAAGGATCCAAGACTTCTTCCATGTGCACAACTCGTGACAAACTATCTATTATCTATTGCACCAGATAGACAAATCGTATTAATGCCTCTACCTCTCTTTGTCTCTCTCTTCCTCTCTTCCTCTTTCCCTCTCCCTCCATTTCTAGAATGTTCTGAATGCTCTCAGGCAAATCAGTGGCAGGTCAGTGTGGAGATGAAGCAGGACCTGCTGTTGCCGGGCAACACCAGCACCACTGCCAGTAGGGGGCATCAGAGGCGGCAGCGATCAGCAGCACCGGCGGCAACGACCACCACCACCACCACCACAACGACTATCATCGCCCCGCCGACCTCGCCAGGCAGCACCCCCTCTTCCTCCTCCAATTCCTCATCTTCCTCGGTCCGCGCCGGACTGGAAGACGGGCCCGAGGATGAAGGCCTGCTGGATCGAGCGGCCGCCGAAGAGGAGGAAGAGGGAGAGAGTGAGCAGGGCCACGACGAGGGAGGAGAAGAGGTGGACGAGGAGGAGGAGGAGGTGGTGGAGGACGAGGAGGAGGGGAACGAGCTGCAACAGGACGATTTAGAGAGGGAGGGGTCGGAGGTCGGGGGTGAGAACCGCTCGAGTCACAGCGAAGAAGCGGCTGACGAGGACAATATCGAGGACAATATCGAGGACAATGATGGCAACAGCGGACATTTTGCTCAGGAGTTGGAGACGGAGGGACAGTGTGGTGAGGAAGAGCACAATGAGGAGGAGGAGGAGGAAGAGGAGCACGACTGCTACAACTCTGAGCGCTCTGAGGTCAGTTTGGGAGAGGAAGATGACGAAGAGGAGGAGGAAGAGGGCGAAATGACCGAGGAAGATGAGGAAAGGACAGATGGGATGTCGTCACACACAGCTGATGGCAAGACCAGCGACTGCCCGAAGGGACACCCAAGCAAACGCTCCAGCTCCAGCCTACTCCAGGTAAGCCTCTACACTTCAGGAGAGACTTGATGTACCAGTGTCCCTTACGGCCTAGGCAGATAGTTTTTTTTTTTTTGTCATCCACGATGGTCTCTCACGGTTAATGATTGATGTTTACGTTTGGTGTCAGAAACAAATTCAAGATGCCGCAACAAGTTCTTGTCGTATCTTGGTTGGAAGATTCCCGTGCTCTCATATAGGCCTTTTCCACCGACAGAGAACCGGCTCCATTACCGTACGCAAACCAGCATTTGAACCGCTCGGATCGTTTCCACTAAACAAAAGCCGATTTGAAACGTGGCAACTTGGTTCCGAAGTTGAACCAGAAAATAGTTGTTTTTTAGACGTGTCATTCTGTTATTCAGAGGGGAAAAGGCTTAAGCATTAGGTTTTTTTTCTTCCGTATTAACTGTGTCCATGAGTAAACAAAATAAGTCAACTAGCATCACACTGCAGATGTTGACTTACTAGCATTTTAAACCGCTAATTTCTGCCGTTTTTATGGGACAACTGTTCATATCATTCTCCCGTTTATGCATCTCATTAACGTTTGTTTTTTGCATGCAACACCCATTGTTGATGACGCATCCTTGGTTCAGTTCAAAACTGGAGGAATTGTGGGCTGGTTCACTAGATAGCATATTCGGGCACGGCACTGGAAATTTGTAAAAATCTGCTGAAATCGTGTTATCGACATAGGCCATTACACGGATTAAAGGGATAGTTCGGATTTTAAGACACGAAGTTGTATGGGTTCCCTGTCAGCAACGTAGTGCATCAGCACTGACTTACCCCCGACAGCGTCCTGTGAGCCGAGATCCAGCCGGTTTTAGATCGTTTTTGATGCTGAAGAAAGTAGTCCGGCAAGTTTCTGGGGTCACGAAAGTAAAGTGTTTTTTTTCTCAAACCCATATGCGTTCAACAGAGTGATATATTTGCACCACAAAAACGTTGTCCAGGAAAAATTCACACCTCGTTATCACTTACTTATTTTTCGCGATTCCTATCACTGCGCGCTACTGACAGCTGGACAACGTTTTTGTGGTGCAAATATATCACTCTGTTGAACGCATATGGTTTTGAGAAGAAAAACACTTTACTTTCGTGACCCCAGAAACTTGCTGAAGAAAATAGTCCGGCATCAAAAACGATCAAAAACCGGCTGGATCTCAGCTCACAGGACGCTGTCGGGGGTAAGTCAGTGCTGATGCACTACGTTGCTGACAGGGAACCCATACAACTTCGTGTCTTAAAATCCGAACTATCCCTTTAAGCCTAGTCCTACACTTAAAAAAAAAAAAACCTTCAATGAAAATCTCCTTTAAAAAAGGCTTTTAATCTAATGTAGCCCATGATGTGATTTGGAACTTTTCTTAGTTAATAAAAATGACAGAAATGTGTACATAAAACATGGTAAATATTTTGCT
Organism: Sardina pilchardus; assembly: GCF_963854185.1. Taxonomy (NCBI): domain Eukaryota; kingdom Metazoa; phylum Chordata; class Actinopteri; order Clupeiformes; family Clupeidae; genus Sardina; species Sardina pilchardus. The sequence continues at coordinate 6,267,466 of NC_085009.1, read as the reverse complement.
GAAGTTTTTTCCAAGGAACAGACATAACATATTGATGTGATTTGTAGAAAAGTTTTGCATTGTTTTCAGTAATTATCATTAATTTGATTAAAGCAGCACTATGTAAGTTTTGATCTGAAACTAGTGAGCTAGCTACCTCCCATGTCCTTCAATTGCTGGAGAGAACCACGCATGTGTTAATCTGTCCTTCACATGACTATACTTCAAAATTAATTTGAATTTGATGCCAAAAATAGTGGCCTAATAAAAGGCCTCCTCGCAAGGTGGCACATGTTTGTAGTTTTTTTTAACGGTCTCATATATCTAGACCATATGTGAAACCTATAACGTAATTTAAGTGGGAAGTAATGTGTCGATGAGCATGGACCCAGCTCTGCAGCAGGTGTCTGTGGAACTCTCTCAAGACCTCTTGTGTTCATAGTCAGATTGATCTGTTTGTTTTCTGAACTTTAGAAATGTCTACCTTAATGGACTTGGATGGATAATAATCAAGGCCATTAAGGTATAAATAAATATGTTTTTGTGTGTATTTTTGAACACGCACATCAAGGCAACCAGTGCACAGCCAGCGTGAGTGCGCCGGTGTTGACCGTTGAGTGTGTGGGCGTGTAAAGTGAGAGTTTCTTAATTGGTTTGACCACAGATGTTTGCTGAAGGTCCCAACCTCACGCTCCCTTTCTGACCCGAGAGGTTGCGTTACTCTTTGGCCAGCAGGGCTTTTCTTAACTTCCCGGGTCAAAAGCAGATCAAGGACCATGCCCTTTGGCCATAGTGACCTACACCCCCCAACCCCAAGGCTTTCTACTGTTGCAACCTTCGTGTCCTCGGATGCTCCAACAAGCCCAATTACAAATGATAAATTACTAGCTGATAATTTATGGGCCTGTTAATACTCCGATGGTGTGTGTAAAATGGAAAGGAGTTGCCATTTGTGGGCAGCAAGTGTCGTTGGAATGAAAGTCCTAGCGCTATGCCATTTTATTATGATGTGTTATTAGTTTGGATTTATTTTTGAGCTTCCCAAACCTTTGTTGATATGGTGAATGAAGAGTAGACACAAAATAAGCGTTAAAGAAATGTGTGTGGAATTGAGAAGTGACCTCAGGCTTGACTCGAACCTAGGTCCTCGAGGGCACCATGTGATGCGGAATGCTGCCCCTTGCACCACTGCTCCCCCCCATATCAGGTTGTAGTTTAGTCTGCTCCCCCCGTATCAGGTTGTTGTTTGGTCTGCTCCATTGTTTATATGTCTGTGTCTTGTTAGTCAGCGTAAGTGTGAGGTGGCTTGAGGTTGGTGAGCGGAATGTGGAGCTCCTGCTGGGTGGGGTGGGTGCCTTGTTGTGGATCCCCGGGAGGGGTTGACCCTTGGGGGAGGGACAGATGGCGCTCGACGACGACGCGTCCTCCCAGGTGCAGCTGTCTGGTGCGGGGCAGGGCAGGGAGAGGTCAGGGTTCGCAGGTCACAGACGAGGGCTGGGCCAAACACTCTTCTCACTTTTTTCCCAGGGGATGCCTGCAGTGTCATTCCATTTCTCCTTTCTCTGTGTCACACACACCCTCTCGTGGTTTTGCCCCTTGCGAACTACTAGTTGTGTGAAGGGACATGGGTAGCTAAAGGCCCTCTACCTCCTCCTTCAATCTCTCACATGAAAATAGCTTTATGCTGATCAATCCCAGACTGTTTGGGCACTATTCCCAGATTCTCACTAACCACACATGAGCTACAATGGAAGTAATGTCACCTTCAAGAGTCACTTCCCTATGATTACTGGCTGTATGATCTCAGAGAGCAACAATATTGGATTAATGCATTGATCAGTATGTATTAGCTCAGCTGTTTAACAGTTGACATAGGCATTTTGTTTAGTATATTGTAGGTGGGTAACCCAGTGAGTTGTTCAGAGTGGGAAATACTGTAGGCAATGTTGAATTGGTGAAGTAAACTTTGTAACTGCTGTGGAGCACGTAACCAGGACCATCCCTAAGCCCACATCTCTGTGCACTTGACGAGAGGGTCAACTGGGGACAAAAAAATGCCGATGCTTTTGTCATTTGTTTTGGAGGATGAATGAACTCAGTGGCCGTCCGGTTTTGTCTCCCTCCCCTGAGCTTCGTCCATGAATAGATTAAGTCAGAGCAGTGGAATGTGCTTGTGGCTTGCACATCGCCGTCAGGTACTCCCACCTATTTAAGAACAATAAAAACAAAAAAGAAGCGCGCCACCAAAAAGACCTCAGGGAGATCCGTCCCCTCAGCGTCTTCAATGCCGTCTCAAGATGGCCGTCTCTTCTTTCTTGTTGCTGACAATGGCGGAAACCACAGGTGGGTCTGTGTGCTGGGGTTTTCACTGTTGTGGTGGCCATTTTGGCTCTGTCTGTATGTCTGGGTGGCATCAGATGTCTGCCAAACAGTGGTGGTCTCTGCTCAGTCATTGTCTCCAAGAAAGCCTGCATTCCTTCCAGCAAGGCAGCTTCAGACTTTTAGAAAAATACTATAAAGAACAGGTGGCACACACACACACACACACACACACACACTCTCTCTCTCTCTCTCTCTCTCTCTCTCTCTCTCTCTCTCTCTCTCTCTCTCTCTCTCTCTCTCTCTCGCTCACAATGCCCAGAAACACACACACACTCTCTCACTGCCCAGACACATTTTCGCTCTCGGACTCTCATGCTTTCTGTCTCCATCCTCTCTTTGCGCCTGTTTGTTTGGATTGAGTGTTGTTTTGCTTGGTTTCATGTAGTTCATTTTGTATGCAGCGGAATGCGTGTGCGATAGATTGCTGAGGCCATTCTGTTTTCTGGAGGTAATTGGGTGGTACAGAGTTTCATTGGATTGGACCGAGTAAGATATTGTTAGCAGAGCACCTGATTGATTGTGGTGGTGTTGTTTTTTCTGAAATCAGTAAGCAAAGCGACTTTGATCAAAAGGCTTAGAATACCGAGGGATCCCCCAAACAAGCCACAAATGAATAATCATCGACTGCTTTTCAATTGAAAGTGTAGGCCTAAGTGTAGCAATACATATGGCCACCAGGGGGTGCTAGAGCCTGCCTGTGTTGTAGAACTATTCTGTGGGTTGATGTTAGATGCCTGAGCCAAAACAATACTTCTAAATAGCTTCTACTGTTTATAAAATATAGTAGAATTACTTATAAATGTTTCCACTGAACCCATGGCCACCATAGTCGATGAATGCTATAGTTGTATAGACACTGTTCACTACATATGGGATGAACTGCCCCCATCAAAAAGGTTAATTGAAGCAGGAAACAGATGTTCTGGGCACTATCTGCCCTTAACCTAAGAACATTAAACAGTCGCTTCTTATTTTCACTGTTAATCTGTCCCCTACTTTTAATGCTTTCTAGTGATTTCTACCATTTTCTCCCTCAATATCTCTCCCTTCTTAATCTCTCTCTCTCACACTCTCTCTCTCTCTCTCTCGCTCTCTTGCGCTCCCTCTCTCTCTCTCTCTCTCTCTCTCTCTCTCTCTTGCTCTCTCTCTCTCTCTCTCTCTTGCTCTCTCTCTCTCTCTCTCTCTCTCTCTCTCTCTCTCTCTCTCTCTCTCTCTCTCTCTCTCTCTTGCTCTCTCTCTCTCTTGCTCTCTCTCTCTCTTGCTCTCTCTCTCTCTTGCTCACTCTCTCTCTCTCTCTCTCATGCCCTTGCATTCTGAACCTGATGGTATAAATCTGCTGTTCTAGCCCTTTGGAGTGAAGGATTAATATCCCCCAACATACAGCCCGGGGCATAGTAATCTGTTAAATCACAAACACACTCCGACACACACTCAGTCACTCAAGAACACACACACACACACACACACACACACACACACACACACACACACACACACACACACACACACACACACACACACACACACACACACACACACAAATGTATTAGGCTTGTGCCCCTGTGCTTTAAGGCATGAAGATATGTTTACTTAATCAGGGTGGAGTAGAGACATGGTTTAATATACTAATGTACTGTGGCAGTGCTGACACATGGTGTCAAGCCCCCCCCACTCCCCCAACACACACACACACACACACACACTCACAGAGGGAGGGTGTTTCTCACACACATCTCAGGATCAACCAGCCACAAGACTTCTTGATCAATGGAAAGGCAGCCGAACAACAGAGAAGGCCAGAGAGGGAGAGTTCCCAGAGCCCGAGATGCTGGCCCTGGGTTACTGGTCATTTTCAGTCCCGTGGGGCAGTGCGGGGCAGCGTGGGAGAGGGTGGGGCGCGTGAGCGGTGGCGAGGGTGAGGGTGGAATGTCAGGCATGTGGGTGGATGCTGAGGCCTCGCTGCTCCTGAGCAGCCGGACGCTCTCGCATCGGTGGTCGCAGGGGTCACGTATCCCAGCATTCTCTGCATACCGCATCACCTATCCCACCAACCAACCAGCCCCCACCCTGGCACACACACACACACACACACACACACACACTTACACACACATACACACACACACACACACACATACACATGCCTTCTGATAGCCCCTGTCATAACCACCACCTAGAATTCCCCCAACCATACCGTACTCCCAGGATGACTGAGCAGAGGTTTCACATTGCCAAAGTTTGGCAGTTTTATTCTTGCTTTCATTCCGTATGACACTATGATTTCATTCACTAAACCTTGTACAGTTTAAATCTGGCATAGTTCACACTGTTGAGGGTCTGATTATGGTAAAATATAAGATTATAAGGGTTACTCCTGAGATGTTGAATAATGGGCAAGTCTTTGGTTTTTACTCTGGTGCTGTTCAAATATAATTTTCCGCTGATTAACTGAAGTGGCCCGTGGCTGTAGTGGAGTTAACCTGTGTCTCCTGCTGATGTCATTTTCTGTTTATACATATCAGTGTGTTCCGAAAGCACTGCTGACTTTCACAGTGGGAATCACTCCGAAAGCATGTGTCCCTCTCCCTCCCTCTCTCCTTCCCTCTATCTCTCAGACACACATTTGTGTGCGCACACACACACACATGTAGGTACACGCTCTCCTGAATGCCTGACTGTATGCATGGAGTAGGAGATTATTGTGGTCACACTTAAGAGGAGGCAGATATAGCACTTGATGGATCAGCATGCGTGAAGAGCCGGTGGATGTAAAATGAACATTGCGTATGCGTGCACTGTGCCATGTTTGAGCGCTCACTGTACAGACGCACGCTGATGGTGTCACACTCAGTGTGGAATGGATGGGCCGCGCCGCGCTGGCATGACTAAGCTGCTTTGAATTCCATGGCAATGTCGCCAGTCTCGCCGAGAGCTGAGCAGGAGAGGTTTTTTTGGGGGGGAAGAAAAAATACAGGAAATTACATTTTGTCACAGACGCCGCCTGTAGAACTGCTGCGCTCCTTTTTCGGGCCTGGTTGGAATGCTAAAAAGGAAACTAAGGTCGGCACCAGGCTCGGCAGTGCAAAGTCGAGCCATTTTAGTTGATGTCACCCCAGGCAACATTTTAAAGGGCACGGGCTGGCATCGGTCACGTGATGGAGAGACGAGCTGCGTCAGTGCCTCAGCAAGACAAGAATGGTCGGGGGGGTGGGATGGGGGTGCGGCACATCGCGGCGGTCTAAAATAAGACCTGAGCCAGCCAAGAGGGGGGACCTGACCGAGAGAGTAACGCTCGCCGCGGGCGATAAATACTGTTTGCCCTTCCACCCATCCCCGAAACTGAACCTGGCCACCACACCATCTGCTCCCCGCTATCCACTGGCGCGCTGCCCTACTGACGTGTGTAGTAGCATGGCCCTATGGAGGAGCTCCATGCCTGGCCTCGACACGCCCCGCGCTCGGCGCCCGCTGCCCAGGGAAGGCGCGGAGGAGCGGGGACAGGGCCACGTGGAGCGCTGCCCCTCGGAGGTGGAGGTCATGGAGACGGTCGTGGAGAGACTGCGGTCGCAGCGCAAGAATGCCGAGGGTCAGAAATCGCGCCCCCGCCAGAGCGTGCTCCGGATCTTCAACATCCACGTCATCACTCATAGGCTGTACCGTCACCGAGAACGATTGGTGAGGAGGCTTTTCTTTGTCAGTTTTGCCCCCAGTACTGATTTACTTCACACGTTACAGATTAAACAGACAAGCAGATTCATCTCATTCATGTGCTCGTGTTTGATAGCCACAGAAGTTCCCAGAAGCCCTTGTTCACCAATGCGTGTCTATGCGTTGATGCTTCCTTATAAGAAGAAACGGCTAACTATTTATAGAAGCCGAGTGAACTTGATTAACTTATGACTTGATTAGGTTTTTCGCAAAATTTCCAGTTTGAACAGATTGAGCATTTGGTGTCACAATTGGTGTCCTTTTCAACGTCCTTCTGTTAAGACAGTCTTTAATCTGTAGCCCGCATGTTGAGATGCGACGATTTGCCAAAGTGCTCCCAGAGGAATTCTCTAAATTAGGATCGTGCATGTCCCATGCTTTGTCATCATGATCTACTGGAGGAACTATTCTATTTGGCAAACAGCCATGTGGCACTGACTGCCCAAAATGGCGATGGATGCTTGCAAGATGGCGGAATAGCTGGGAGGAAGAGGACCGTAGATGATTCAGCATTTTACAGTAGATGGATCTTCACCTTATATGCAGTTCAAGGATCTTTCCATTTAGATCCAAATGGTTTCTGGTGTGGGCCAAAGAGAGAGCTGGTCTTGGGTCAGCAATTTCCCCATGCAGAGTCTGTCAGTCAAGAGATGAACTCCATTTCCCAGGATTCCTGTGGTTTCCCAACACCTGTCAGCTCATTTATGCCAGCTGTTACCACTCCCTTCTCAGAAGCAGGGGGAATGTCTCGCGACCTGCACTCGTGTTTCTGTCCCGGAGCAACCCTCGCTTAAGGTCCCCTCATAGGCGCAGATCATTATCGCCTGTCAGAGTTGACTTCCTCACCCATAAGGGTACTTCCTTGCTACAGTTTGGCCTAGCAGACTCTCCCTCTCTCTCCCTCCCTACCACATATAGAGCCACATAGTCATCCAGCCAAGATAAGCCTACATCGTTTACATCAGCATCTCTCACATTCTATCTCTGTGGGATACGGTCATTTATGTACATAACTACTAAATGACTTTGAGATGATTAACTTAATGTGAGACTGAAGCTGCTCAGCCGTCCATTTTGAGCTTGCAGATGTAGTCCACTCTATTTAATATTCATTAAAGTAGGATTGAGTGGAATATGTGAGTTCTTGCTGATTGTAGACCTGGACTTTGAAGTCCAGGGCATGTCCAGGCTTGTGCCTCAGTGTTGTGTCTGTCAGTGACTCAGGATGCTTTGAACTGCACAGAGATAAGACCTTCAGTCTATAAAAGGTGGTTTCCATGGTCCCTGTCAGAGTTCATGACCTTCCAAACTCTGAACCATCCTAAATGACAAACTGCCCACATCCTTATCTAGTTCACCCAGTTCTGGAATGTTCCTTTTCCAGAACTTCAACAAAGAATCCCCTGGGTATTTTTCAGCTGTCAGAATCAAGTAACCCTATGAAGCAGCAGGCGTGGGCTCTGGAAGGAATTTGGCAATTACTTTTCCCCCTCATAACTTTAATCTATGATTAATTGTTTTGTTGGTCTGTCAAAAATATTTTTTTCTGTATTCATCATACTGGCCTGCTATACTGCTGAAATGTTGTAAAAGATTGTTTTTTGTTTTCTGAAGACATGGGACTGTTGACTCAATTGTGGCATACACTTTTATCAAAAGTCTAGCTGTGACTGATTGGTGCTGTGGATTGGGGCAGGGCAGCATGGCTCCTAACACACTTGTCAGGATGAGTTAGGGTAAGAACTCAGACGGCGCACATTGTTTTGACAGTATGGCTAAGCACTTTAAAGTGCCTCACAAAATAAGATTTATTAAATTTTTATGATTTCAGCCAATGCACAACTGAGGCCCTTTCCACACGTACAGGGTTGCTTTTTTTTTTTTTTTCCAAATTGCAATAGACAAAAGAATCTACGTTTTAGGTCACTGGATATTGACCTTTAGCCCAATTCCCCTCAGGAGCTTCAGAAATTGTAGCATCGACAGTGTGTGCCGTTACTTTAAAAAGAACATCACCCTTTTGATTGGCCAAAATGGTTTTATATAGTTCATCTGGCATGCCCTCGGCAGCATTACACCGCATGTTTTGGGTTTTTCACGTAGGCACTAGGCAGGATCAGTTACAACCTACGGTTCTGGTAAAAGGGTTCTTTTTGGGTTTTGAACAGAATGGATACCTTGACCTTTTATCTGGTCCAGTTTTATTCTTCTAGCGCCATGATGTATAAAGTTGTCTTGCTTTACAGAGCCAGATTGAACTTGGTCCTTGAATAATTTTCAGATTGTAACTCACAAGAAATAATTACTAGGCATAATATTCAGTTGTTCAATCAGTGTCTGTATTTAGAAGAGCAGGGCTACATCACTGCAGTATGCTCTGGGGTGGTTGATCACACCTGGATGTCATTCAGAACTTTAATTCGCTTATTTAGTTTCCCCACCTTTTGACGAATTCGTCATAACATACTTGAGTTAATATTGACACTATTTAGAGTGGGGCAGTCCTCAGGTCCCTTACCAGTCTCTGTCCTAGTGTCCAAAAGCCCTGGTGGACCACGAGAGTTCTTCCCACATGGATCCTTGGATGAAGTCGCGTAGCATAGTTAGCGCTAGCGTAGCATAGCATTCTGAGTAGCGAACCTTTATAGATGTCTTTCAGAGGGACTTTTCCTCCACCTCCTAGATCTAAATCTACCCCGTTCACTAATCCCCTCACCCTGGATGCATACTGACGAGTGACTAATTGTAACATTATGAAAAAGAGTCAGTTCTCACTTCGTGATTAATAAATTAGATTAATTAGCAACCGGTCCTGAGGTTCAATGGAGCAATTAATCACCGGTCTTTTTCCGGGGCGTTTGCCCTCAGGAGTGTCTGTAGCCCGGCTTTGCAGGAGGTTACGGTGTCCCTCACTCATGGGCTGTCTGCTGAGACCAATTGCTTCCAGTTCATTAACAGAATGGAATGGACTGGACTGATTGCCTACTGTAGAGGAAGTCTTTTTGAATGAGATGCCTTGAAAGTGACATTCATATTAGTCAGCGAGGGTGTTTGTGATATTTCTTTTTCTTTTTTTCTCCACATCCTGGGCCTGAATTCTCATTCGCTCTCTCGCTCTCTCTCTCTCTTTCTCGCTCTCCTTTCTCTCTAGTAACAATCCATTTGGCCTTCAGGACCAAGGGGTTGCTATGACAGCAATACACATATCTCGAGTGATTCAGAGCTCTCCCGTTTTGTATTTTTGCAGAAACTGCAGCAAAATCTGTCGTGATTGATGACTGTTTGCACAAGTTCTGAGTACTGCGGGCCCATTGCTTACGTTGTGAGGAAGAGATCAGGGGAATGATGAAGCCTTTCCATATTTTCAGTTAGACAGATACTGTGCCATCATGGCTGGTTTAAGAGACTTATTCTGACCCTCAGTTGAGGGCCGAGGACAGTGAGACCATGGGGAAATGAGACGGCAGATAGTTCTTTCCACAATCAGATCAGGTTATGGGTGTTGTCAAGAGTGTTTAACACCTTGGCTGACACTTTACCCTTTGCCTAATCGCAGGCTGTCAGGTTATCTTGTTATCCTCTCTGTTGATGTGAGGTGCAACAACGCAACGCTGGTTTCCGTAGCGCTCCCAGCCCGACCTTGAGACTTCGGCAACGCGCTCTGAAAGCGCACCTTTGTTGCATTATCTCGCCCGCAGCTATGCAAAGAATTTTTAAGATGTCATTAGCGGCCCGCTTTATTGGAGACTAGCACTCGGGCCGGGCGCTGGAACAGCCGCTTTCCCACCGCACTGTACGCCGTTTGAAGTTTGCCTGGTTGCCACCCTGTCTCACCCGAAACCGTACAAACCCTATCTTCTCAACAGGTGTGTGTGTGTGTGTGTGTGTGTGTGTTGGTGTGTGTGCGCACATGTGTGTCTGCATTGCCTCAGGCAGAGCTGCTTATGCAAGATCTGCGGTGTTGGATTAGGGGTGGAACTGATGAGATTGGGAGCGAAAGCAGATCGGGGTACGCCAAGTGAGACCGTACAATTAATTAACTTAAGGCTTCTGTGACGGAGGGGGTGGGTGAGGGGTGGGTGAGGTGTGTGTGTGTGTGTGTGTGTGTGGAGGGGGGAGGGTGTGGGGGAGCTGGCACAGTCCCGTTTGCATGATGCGACTCATGTGTGGAGGAGATGGTGGCAGAGCGATGGCAAACTGGTTTAAATATAGCAGCCCAGTCCACTCCTGTCCTTCTCTTCTAAGGCGATCGGAGCGGCGCTCCTGCCCGCCCCGGCTCCCATTTTAACGGCCGTGCCATCCGTCTCTCTCTCCACCCTCCACCTTCCTCTTTCTCCCTCCTAATGGCCGATCATTCCCCTCATTAGGGCGCTCATTACAGCCCAGTACATGCCAGCGCTCCTGCCAGCCTCTGGTTTTAATAGAATGCCAACTGCCAACCGTTTGGCCCCTGCCGTCCCAGCCCACATTAGACAGCGTTGCAGTCCCCCCCCGCCCCCCTCGAGTTGTTATGAAACTAGTTGCACATCCGTCTTTGTGTGTGTGTGTGTGTGGTATAGTGGGCTGTCATGATTTAAGAATATCTGCCCTCCATATGTGTGCCCATGAAGTGTTGCCCCCCCCCCCCCCCACAACTCCCATCCCACTCTCCTTCCTTCCACTGCCTAAGCTCCTTTAGTAGCTTGCTCTTTTCTCTCCCTCTCTCTTGCGCGCACACACACACACACACACACACACACACACACACACACACACACACACACAGAGAGACACAAACACATGCACACACTCCAACACACCCAAACACCCTGCTGGTTGTGTGCCCTGCATTGGTTATGCTGCCGAGGGAGAATATTTTTGCGGTGAGGGAATGAGAAAGGGAGGGGGAGTAGAGGAAGGGAGAGAGAGAGAAAGGGCGAAAGAGAGAAAGGGCGAAAGAGAGAGAGAGAGAGAGAGAGAAAGGGAGGCGTAGACGGATCAACAGAGAAGAAAGACAAGCGGCAGCGTCGCTAAAGGAAGAGGACGCAATGAGAAACAGGTGCCGCTCAGCGGCAGCAGAGACATCAAAAGGAGCAGCGTTTGTTTTTCTCTAAGATCTCCCACGCCGCGTGGGAGAGTCTGTAGTGGCCTCGCAAGAAGGGAAAGAGGGAGAGGGAGGGGGGAGAAAGTGAGAATAAAGGAGTGTGTTTGGGGTCGTAACGTCGGAGGCCGTAACACGAAACCAGAAGAATGCCAGTAAAGCAATGCAGCGTTTGACGCTCTCTCTCTCTGTCCTGCTCATTCTTCTGCTCCGCCTTTTTAGATTCCCTGTCTTTCTGTTCCGGGGTCAGAATGTGACACTCACAAAATTGTGTGTGTGTGTGTGTGTGGCTCCCGGGCGCTTTCTACAACTACACACACACAGATTAGGCCTAAGTCAATTTGACCCAGCCACGCTTACTGATGACCAGTCCTTGCCTGGCTAATGCTAAGTATAGCTTCACAGAGCTGAGGCCACATGGTACCCTCCTATTTATTAATTTCAGGAATTCTTTTGAGTCACTGTCCAAGATATGGATTTGATTTTCAGCTTTTTTTTTTTTTTTAGGAGATCTGAACAGAGAGGGCACTTTGGACAGAAGAAGGATGCCTTAGTGTTCCATTCTGTTCCACTTTTATAGCAAACAGCTTCATGGTCTTAAATGTTTTCAAAAAACCACAGGATCACCACACACACACACACACACACACACACACACACACACACACACACACACACACACACACACACACACACACACACACACACGGGATCGCTGTGAGTCTGAGTGACGTTGACATGAATTTCAACTTCAACTGGCATTGAGGCCTCGGAGGTGCTCAACGTGTTAGGAAAGATAAATCTGAGACACCAGTTCCCTTGCTATCTGCCAACTTGTTACTCAAAGTGAAGAAGAACGTACACGATTAAATAGATTTTGACACTTCAAAGCACGGCTTGATTTTCCCTCAAAAATACATATAGATGTAGCTGTTGTGATCCTTACTGGCATGCCAAGTGTACTTATCTGCATGCACATGGCTTTGATTGTGACTGCATGTGTAATATTGTGTGTGTGTGTGTGTGTGTGTGTGTGTGTTTTCTCTTTCTCAGCCATGCCTTTTGGCTGTTTTCTGGCGGTCAGCGCATTCCTCCGTTCGGGAATCAGCTGTCGGTGGCTGGCTCTTTGGAATGCCGCTTCCGTGCATTCTGACATTCCAGCCTTTTTTCTCGAGCCACGGCATACAGAGCAGCTCGAGTGGAAAGTGGCTCTAAATAAGCAGAGAAGAGGCAAAGAAACACGTAGGAATCGTTCTTACGTCGCCCTTCCGCCTTCTTCTACAGCCATCGCGTCGCTAGTCAGTCTGGGTGAGGCTTAGCGATCATCTCACAGTGCAGCTATGTTTTATAGCCATCAGGCAGCTTTAATCCACGTGCTGAAATGAATTCGATTCACCCCCACGCTTTGAGTTGTGTTCATATTTCACACACGTATGTATTAAACCTTTTAAATGCCGTATTTGGGATTATCAAACGTGATTAGATAATCATAACTAGGTCTAGCATTGTTTTGAAGTCATTGGTTCATTCTGTGATTTTTCATGGATCTACACACCGAATACAATACGTGCTAAATACACTTTCACCTGATCTTACTGTATCCAAGATAGTGTGGAGGGAAAAAAAGGTGGATTAGCAAAACGTCACATGAACAAAATCCGCCAAGTGAAATGCTATGGCGCGCTGCGGAGATGTGCCTTTCTTGCTGCTCAATTCAAACGGGCCCCTTGCGTTCAGCGAGTGTGTCGAGCTGGGATTGTTGCTCATTTTGCGGCGTCGTGTTCTGGCCTCGGAGGATTCTGTCTGAGTGTTGTGTTCAAATGCACTTTGCATGCCCGGTCTGCTGCTGTCACTCCCGTACCGCCGCGCATTGGAACACCGCACACGCAGCGTTGCTTTGGAATGAGGTGTAATTGGGCGTAAGGACTCTTGTAAGGAAGGTCCCTTTAGGACATGAGCACACACACACACACACACGCACACACACCTCCCGTGGCTTAAAAAATGCATGGGCACCTACCATCCAACCACCATCCAACATCCTCAACACACACTCCTTCGAGTCCCACACTCTCTCTCTCTCTCTCTCTCACACACACACACACACACACACACACACACACACACACACACACACACGCCTCTTTAAGTATGCATGAGCACTCACCAAGTCCAGCCACACATTCCCCTCTCTGGCACACACACACATACTCACACACACTCGCGCTCTTCCTCCCTGTGCCTGTAATGCATTATGGATAAGGTACAGATCGCTGTGTTGAATAATCCACGGGATGGTTGTTTAGCCCATAGCTCCCTGCAGGGACTGTGGGAAACGTTGAGTCAACGTTTGCTAGACGGTCAGGGAGGGAAAGGCCTGCCCAAAATAAGTTTCCCCCCGTCGGGCCCTATCTGCTGACTAGGCAGCCAAAACTTAGCGAGTTCAGCTTTAATCCTAAAATGGTTTTGTTGGGCCAAAATATTGACAGCCGAGTGTGTCTCGCTCTCTCCCTCTGTGTGTGTGAGCGTTGTATCTGTGCGTGTGTGAGTGTGAGTGTAGTTGCCTGCATCCTGCATAAATATGCCCGAGATGGAGGTTTTAGCGCGCTAACAGATTTCTTTCTGTCTATGCATCATAAAAGCGGCACTCTCGGAGCACTCGGCAGCGTTCGCTAGTGAAGTGAGGCCAGAAGTTGTGGAGGAGCCTATTTCTGGAACTTTCCGAGCCCTCGGAGTGTGCCACCCCTACCAGTCTGAGAAGCCTGCCCCCACATTTCCTCTTTACGCCACCACTTTAGTCTACTGGCTGTCTTTTTTTTTTTTTTTTTTTTTTTCCATATCTTAAAAGTGTTTTTAGAGGAGTCCGTGAGCTGAGTGGAAATGGAAAAGTTTACCTGAATAAGGACAGAGTTCAAGTCGTGTTAGAATTTCATAGGATTTTTTAAAAAATCAATACGCAGTCCATAATGAGCCATCATCGATTCCTCAATTAAACTGCTTTCCCTCGCCAAAAGAAGTGATTCCGCAGAAGCAGTTGAGACTACAGCTCTCTCGAGGATTATTTGCACAAAAAGGTTTTGCTTAACCACCTTTTCTCCTCTTTTCCTCTCACACCATCTAGGATACCGAAAGAATTAGTGAAAGTGTATCGAGGACATTTTGTACTCTGCGTATAGACCCATGAAATTTCACCTATTGAAGCTTCTCTTGTGTATTTCTCGGAGTTATCGAGGCTTACGCCCTCTCCTCCAGCTTCCTCAAACACAAATGAAAGAATAAGAAACGAACTAGAAAATGTAATTCCATGGAAGGAATTACCATTGCATGTAAATGCAAAAAGGTTGCTGACTGTGTAAAACATTGTATTAGGCCTATAGTTTAAAAGACAACTAGGCTACACAGAAGAATAGATAAATAACAATAACCCAATTACAATTCCACTGAAATTACTTGGAAAGTCACATTTAAAAAGTGATTTATGAAAATGCATCAAAATTGTGGATATAGGCTATTTTGGAAAATAACTCTTTAAAAGACTGAAATGAAGTTGCCTACTTAAAACGAGTTGCAAGAGCTGACACTTTAGTAGCCTACAGTGACGATTGGTAGGATAGCTTACATAGCCTTCATATACTAATGCAGGTTAAAAGTAGGCCATAGGCTATAGATTTAGACACCATTGGAACACGGAATAGGCTACAATCTCAAACAACGCCAAACGATGATGCAGCAACAGGTAGGATATCTAGCAATGTAGGATATTTTATGTAGGATACACATATTAGCTAGGATGAGCTAGTATGTTCTTCGAAGTATTTCCAGGTGTGTGATTGTGTAGGAATGTAGCCTACAATACGCTGTTAACAAAGGTTTTTAATTTGTGAATGATGCCGAAAGTTTTAAATGAATGCCTGGCTGGCAAGTCCTATAGCTGAAACGACTAGCGTGCTAACAAACAAACGTGAAATGATAGCAATGCAGTTTGTACTAGAAACGACTGTAAGAAGGCTTGAACCTAAATCGTGCAACTAGTTGCTTGTAACTTGCTAGTAACTTGCTTGTCGTTAGCTAAATACAGTGTTTACGTTGACGTTAGGTTAGATTGTCTTTAGCTGTTGATAACGTTACCGAGAGCAAACCGGTTACTGTAACGATAAACAAATCAAGTAAGGAGTAGCAGGAGACAAGACGATAACGTGCTGGTTTAGCCTACAGCAGTGGCATGGTAGAATGTTTTCATAGCTGTTACAGCGGTGGCATTTGGATCAAAGATCCTTGATTACTGACAGCTGAGCACTGACGTAACAGTTAATCTTTACCGCCAAAGGGTCTCAACGTTAACTCTATGGGAATTTTAAAATCTTTTATCGTAAATATCTCAAAAAGTATAAAGTTCACAAATGTGAAAAAATAATAGAACAAATCTCCGTTTCGAGACCTTTGTAGGAGTGCTTGAATGACGTCAAACGGTTCAGTGGTTCTAGAGCCTTTGATCGTTGATTTTGGTCGGAAGATATAATAATAATTATAAGAAGAAGAACAGTGATAACAGTACATTGCATTGACATGCAATGTAATAAGCAAACTCTAAATGCTGGTGGGTTGTGATGGTATTCACGTAGTGAAAGTGGCTACGAATGTTTCACAAATGTTCCAAATCCCAAACCACGGTAGTTAAAAGGTATGTGCCGAAACCGAACAGCTTGGCATATTCTTGCATAGCTAGAACAACTGTCAACAAACATGGGTTCCATTTTGTTCCACATGCCTATTCTTTAACAGAGTGAGGAACAATCAGACATTCCATGCAAAATACTGGGGTTAGGAAATGTGATAATTAACCCACTGGGTTGTATTAACAAGTTGATGAAACCAGAGAGTAGCCAGTTGTGGCTAAACGGGTCCAAAGAGCCTCTCGGTTGGAGAGCAGCGGAGAGCAGCAGAGAGGAGCGGAGGGATGAGGAGGCAGGATTCCGCACATCGCTGGCGTGTCTAAGCCAGTCAAGCGGAAAAAGGACATGAGTCTGTCTGAGCTGATCGTGCTCGCTGACCACACACACAATTAGCACAGAATCTCTCACACACACACACACACACACACACACAGAGAGCATGCCCATCTTTCACTGTACACATGCAGCATGAAGAATACACAAAGCATTTAAACACACTACTCAAGATCTGTATGACTTATATACACAATATGCTGCTTTCACAACACACACACACACACACACACACACACACACACACACACACACACACACACACACACACACACACACACACAGAGACTGATGTAGCACCCGCCCACCCTCAGGCCTTGATCCCTATGTCTGACATTGACTATCCTGCGAATGTCATTTAGGTGTTGCTGGAGCGAGCGCATGCATCTCTGTGGAGTCGCTGGGGCTTCACACCTCCCTGGTGGGTTGACGGCGTTGTTGACATTTTTGCAGGTCTCTCATCACCACCACCACCACAGAGAGGATGCGAGACACATTGCTGAGCTCTTACATCAGTTCAGCGCTCATACCCAATCTCGTCCTTACCGAAAGACACAACACACTGCAAGTAAACACACACACACACACACAGACTCATTCACTCGCTCACACACACACACCTTGTCTTCTTTCCGTTTCCTTCTCTCTCTCCCACCCTTTCTCACCTACACGTTTCTGTTATCCGCTTTCATGCACCATACACAACTTAAGATAGTCAGAACATTGTGCTCCTACACGGAGACTTGGCATTAGACAGAATCAAAAGCAAGGGAAGAAAGCGGTAAGCTAGCATACACATCCTAGGCACCAAAGCATGTCTGGTTTTACCAGTGATTATGTGGGAATCTGGTTGTTTTGGGCATTATATTTGTTTTGTAGAGAGAATAAGCTTAGACATAACAACAGAGGATTCGCGTGGGGGGTGGTGGCAGTTGTCGGCATCTTAGCTCAAATGCCTAAGCCAACTGTACATTTTATTAATCGATTTTGTCCCTTTATAATACAATTTGAATCGGTCTCTCAGGTCAAATCTATCACGCTCATTCAGACCACCTTATCTTCCCACAAGTATTTTAAGGACAGGCATGTGTGTGTGACATGACGGTCTACGCGTATGAGCAAGAGGCTCCGTTGGTCATCTCGGTGGACGTGTCGTCAGTGCCAGCTCACAAGTCCAGACTGCTGAGCGCGGAGTTCCGAGTGTGGCCGCACAGTCAGCGTGAGTCAGTCGACTCGTGACTCGGGACTTTGCAGGCTGTGTGCTGTGCTGGTTTGTTTGCTTGAGTCCAGACACACACACACACTCGCCTCCTCTCTGTACCCCACACAGTTTGTTTGTATGTACGCTTGAGTCCAGAGTGACACAAATGCGCCACACACACACTCATCTCCTCTCTCCTCTACCCCACACAGTCGCAGACATCGGTAACCCAGCCAGTCAATGTATGGGGCACTCAGGGCCATATGGTAACGAGAGATGCCACCTGTTTCTCTGACATTTAAACCAATTAACACTCGCTCGTTCACTTTATTGGAAACACACACACCTTTTTAGGACGAGACCTTTTGATGGTTGAAAAAGTTGATAGTTGATTAAGTCGAAGGGAGCTAGCCAGCATGGCCTCCCACAGTGGAGAGCACTGAGATTACCTTGCTGGGAGTGTGTGTGTGTGTGTGTCTGTGTGAGCGCACAAACATGCAGCCTTTTTGCATGTGTGGTTTAACGACTCGGTGGCAAAGGTTAATCTTTACTACTCACCTGCGACTTTGCAGGGCAAACTCAAAGCCTCCAGTTTATCACCCTGAGACGGGCAGACACACACACTCACACCAGAAAACTCTTAACGTCTGTGGCCTGTGCCACTTGCCTCACTATTGTGAGCTCTTGGACGCCATCTTGGCTCTGTGGAGGCCCTGTGGGGGCCCTGTGAGACCTTAAGAGCCTTAGCAGCCAGGCAGGGAATGGCCTGTCAGCGCCTGAGAGAAATGTCAGCCACCTCCTCTGACCTTTTGGGTTGAATTGTTCGGACATCTTATCACCCGAATAATGTAGGAGTAAGTAGTGTAGTTAAGTATTTTCTCTTTTTTGTTCCACAAAGGACTCTCACTCTCATCTCCTCATTTCTTTGAAACATGAAGCAGTTACTCTGGTAATAGAAGGTTGTTGTCATTTTGTCATTTATATCCCCCCCTCAAAGGTCAAAGCCATTTTCAAAAGAATTTTAAAAAGTGTGTAAAGGCAATGGCAGGCAGTTTGGCCATACATCATAACTAACGTTTCAGAAAGTTCAACTCTTTGATATCGGGCGGAATCAATCTCTGTGCCAGGTAATTGAGGAGGACTCCATCATGGAACATTAGCACAGAGGTCTTTAAAAACGACAAAATGAGTTAAGGGGACGCTCTGACCTGGTTTATGGCCATCTCGTTCACACTCCCAAATGCACTCTCCTTCAACACGGTCTCTCCTTATTTCTCCGTGAGACATTTTCTAGGTCCTTACCAAGGCAGTGGCAGATATTAACTATTCATTAGTGTTCTTTTGTAAATTAGCCTAGTTTGTTTTTCCTTGAAATTGTTTTTCCTGCTGTAAGATTATTTTTCTACGGTTTGGCTTTAATTATATGGCTTATATGTCTTGTCATATTTATCCGTAATTAGATTAGACGGTGAAAGACGGCAGCTCTGGGATGCTCTTTCCCATGGGTGCCTGGGTGTGGAGTTCAGCTCGACATCTGTCTCGCCTCTGTCTCCTGTTGTTAATGTATTACCGTGGTAACTGTGCTTCGCAACAGGGAGTTAATGACTGTGGGACTGGCGTCCGCTTCAAAGACCGAGTCCCGTGCTGCTCCACATTCTCCTCATACCACACACACACCGTCTCAAACACATGGTCGCACACACACATACAGTCTCACACTCTGTGTGTGTGTGTGTGCACAGCCACAGGGTATTGGTCAGGTGATTCTCAGAAATATGTCCCACATTCAGGGGATTTTGGTGAAACACTGTGGGTGGAAGCTCTCCATATATACGCAGGTGTGTGTGTCTATAAGGACCCTTTTTTAATGTGGCTGGACCTTATTGCTCGAAGGGATTGTCGCCAGATTGTGTTGACACATGTGTGTACACACCTGCGCTTTATGTGGCTATGGCGCAGATGAGCGTTACCGATTAGCTTTACTGTGAATCCGTAGCATCCCTGCCTGGAGGTGTTCTGTTATTATAGCAACACGCACACCTACACAAGCGTCTCGCGTTTCGCTCTTCAAAGGCGCAGCTCTGGATGCATACTGTCAAGCTCGTACAATGACTGCAGTTGTCTTCCCCCCTGCTTCTTGGCTTCTCCCCAAAAGTGAACGACCTTATATTCCCAGAGAAAGGTTGCTGAGGGAAAGGTTGCCACAGTTAAGCAGAACCCACCTGCACTCGCACGCATTTCTGCACACACGTCTACAAAATTCATGTGTAAACCCAACCTTGAAGTTTTATTTTTAAGGTCGTTTAGGGTTTGCTAAGTAGGCTAATTCCTGTCTATCTTCCCACCTTGGTTCTCGGTTGTGACTCATTAGGCTCGTTTAAATAAATATTCTTAAGTGCTTATGGGAAGTCTTTGTGAAAACGCATTCAAAGCGTTGTACTTTTTTTTTTTTTAAGTCCTCTCTTCACTCTCTGTGAAGAAAAGTGTTCATTAGGACATTTTTAGAAGTGTAATTTTCTGTACCACCAGTCTCTTCTTGATCTGTCCTCATACCTCACGCCACGGCATTGTCTCGGGAATGATCTAATATCTTAATAGCTCTCCTTTAGCAGACCCCTCTTTCACGCTCCACCCTCTCGTTCACTGGGACGCTGTCTTTTTGTAGCCAGTGAGACCTTGTTTTAGATTAGATTAGATTGAACTTTATTGTCATTGTGCATAGTACAAAGACACCGAAATGCAGTTTGCGTAAGCAGAAGAGCTAAAAAAGCAGAGGAGTACAATGTGATATGCAAAGTATAGACAGGAGGTGCATAGACAGGACAGGGTGTATAGTGCCGTGTAGATGGTAGTTTACAGTAATATAAATTAAACATAAATTAAGCGTACGTTGTACAATAACGTTTGAGGATTGGTATCCGTTATAGCACCACAGCTGTCTTTGTTCAAAGCTGTGTTATGACTGATTGAGTGGACTAGTACATTTTACAATCTATTGTTTGTTCAGAACTGACCACAAATCTCAAGCACACATATTACATAAATAGTCTGCTACTCTTTATTTTTTTTAATATATAGATATATGAGGTGCAGAGGTGATTTTATGTTGAGATGAAACAGCCAGCGGATTAGGTGGAGTTGCTTTGTTGTGAACAACTGGTGTGTGTGTGTGTGTGTGTGTGTGTGTGTCTGTCTCTGTGTGTGTGTATGTCTTTGTCTGTCTTGTACTACTCACTCCCAGAGGGAATGTTCGTCTCCTCCCAGCAACATCACATCACTTTAGTAACAGCAGAAAAAAGCGTGTGTTTGTGTGTGAGCATAAATATTAGAAAAGCAGTGTCAAAAGGTTGAGAGTAAGTAGTTCACAGCATTCGCTTGTTCAATGAGAATCAATTTGGTGGTTGTGTGTGTGTGTCTGTCTGTGTGACACAAAATATGTGTCTGGGTTTTGTCCTTTCATTATCTGATGCGTACGAATTGAAAGGGTAATTGGCACCTCAGAGTCCAGGGCCGACTCTGTATTAAAGGGAGACGAGGCCTAATGATGAGGGTGGAACCCGCTTAGATTCTGCACCTTTGAAACTCATTGTCATAGGTACTCTGATTTAGATTGCAGCATTACAACCAAAATCAATGAATGAAACTTTAAAAAACAACACAGAAAACTATGGGTTTTTTTTTTGCTATGTATTGTGATCATTTATTATGTTTGACATTCAAATTTGAAAAATGATGAAATATGTGTCAGGAGCAAGGCCCTTTTTTCTTCTCTCTCCCTCCCCTGTCATGCACACACTCACACCGCCACCATGATGTCCCCTGTGAGCCCACAGTTGAGGCCTCTGCTCAGTGAAGTGAAATCGGAGTAGTGAGAACATGGATTCTTGCTCACATTGACATCTTTCCCGCGGACCACACGCGTGGTGAGACATGCGTTTCGATGTCAGAAATCGACCACAATCAAAAAACCTCAAGTAGCCGAGTTGACACTAGAGTCTGGCTCGACAACCAGACGTAATTTTGGACGGAAGTCGTCGTTTTCTAACCAGATTTGATGGTTTATTGATTTATTTATGCAGGATTGCTGTTCGTAATAGCCCCGCAATAATTCAACAACTTTCTCATTCAGTGAATGATCCCATCGTTACAACACACGGGCACACGCACCACAGCTCAAGGATACCTCCGGCGCTGCCAAGGGGAAGTAATCGGGCTAAGAGGAGGGAGGGCGCGTTATGTGAGAAACTATGAGCATAGCGGATGCTATGGGCAAATCAACAAGTGACGCATCGTGCCCAGTCATTTTATGAAATGCCGTCTATTTTCAATATGCTGGTTCATTCTGTCCTTAGAGCTAGTGTACATTTTGCTGCAGTGCAATCACCGTTCGCCCAAACGCTATCAGCGAACGTCCACAGAAGGTCGGACTATACCACATTCTTACCACTGGGAGCATGAAACTCGAGCTTTGACTCTGAACAGGCCTGAGAACACCCCCCCCCCCCCCCTCTCTCTCTCTCTCTCTCTCTCTCTCTCTCTCCCCTCCCTCTCTCTCTCTCACCCTCCCTCTCTCTCTCTCTCTCTCTCTCTCTCTCTCTCTCTCTCTCTCTCTCTCTCTCTCTCTCTCTCTCTGACCCCACCTCCGCCTTCTGCTCGGCATTCCTCTGTCCCTTCATTATCGTACTGCAGATCCCGGGGAGAGGTAGTCAGTGTGGGAACCGCCAGGCACTCGGAGCGTTCGCAAATCTGGCATGTCACTGGAGCCGTCCTCTCGCTCGCCGTGACTGCGCTTTTCCTCGTCGGGTGTCTTGCCCGAGCATGTCCACGGCAGCTCGGACATACGGTTTGGATTTATCGGGAGAAGTAACGTTTGGTGGTTGTGGAAAGATACGGATACGCTCGGCGCAGATTTCTGTGGATTTTACCTACTGACAAGCTAACGCCTCGCAACCAGGGTTGAAAGATGGGGTTCTATGGCACTTTGAAAATGATTTTCTATAAAGTGAGTATGCATTTACTCTCATGCGAATGCGTGTGTAGTCGTGTTGTGAGTTGCTATCTGTGTAACCCCGAATATGATTTACATTAGATTTTATGTTGATGAAATGTAGGATTTGTCTTTTTTTTCCGCTTCGATAAAGATGGTCTAACCTTGGACTGGTTATGTGGCGCGTCCGACAGTGGTGTGAAAAAAGGCGATATTAGCCTGGAGATATTTTCTGTTGCGGGAAATACGCATGAATTGACCAGTCTCATTTACATAACATTGGAGTGGGGGTGTTTATTCGGCTCAAGCAGCGCAAGATCGTTTGGTTGTGTATTCCAGGTGTGACTCATTCATTCGCGCTAAAAGCCTTTTTTATACGTGCCCGATACATATCAAATAAACCACTGAGTCGGATTAGTGCGTCTACCCCACAATCTGGGTAAAATTGCTTGTGAAATGAGGATGTCAGTTAGCGCAGTGATACGGTCGGTGCACCTGCTTGCGGCATTGACGGGAGTTCCCTACATGACGCCCTGGTTGCCTGATTCCCCTGGCTCACCTATCTTCAATTCTGTCTGTGTTGCGCTCGCAATATCCCCATGCTCTGTGGTTGCTCCTTTACTAAGTGTTCATTGAAACCTCGCAGTGAATCCGAGAGAGTAGGAAATATAACGCAACTAAAGTCAGTTGTCGTCTTATGCTCAAGTCAAGCCAAGGGCGATGCTAAAGCCGATGAAACGACCACACAAGTGCTGTGCAATGCACGACCTCCTTCCTTGACCACTGTAATAGTATCTCCCTGTTTTAAATATGACGCATATTTGAGGTAGTATGGAATTTTTCGTTAACGTCTCTGGTCTGGGCGTCTTGATTTTCTAGGCTGTATCAAGATTGTTCTGTTCTTCTGGGAACAGGAGCGCGTCCAACATCATTGTATTCTTTACAGTCCTAACAATGTTATGTTTTCTCCTCTGCCAAGGGCGCATTCCTGTAATATTAGTCACGTTTCTTAGCCACCTCATATCACTTAAGGTGCGGTTACGAGGTCAGTGCGGTGTTTTTTTTTTTTGCCACGCCATCAAGCTCCTCCGTAGCCCACCACTGTAAACACATTCTCTGGTAGATTAATATTTGTGTACACTTGCGTTCAGTTATTGCTCTTTTAATCAGTTCTATATTCGCTTAAAAGTTTCAGACGAGATCAAATAAATGTGACAATATAGCTAAATGGATTAGTTCCTTCCTCCATTTCCTCCAAGATAAGACGTGACACGCCTTTCATCTCTAATCGCTTTCCCCAGGTTGTTCGACTTAAGAGACAGCTGTCAGACTGGCAAAAGTATTAATGAGGGTTGACATCAGCCGTTCACTCCTTCTCCATCGCTCTTGCTTCTCTCCTGCTGATATCTGGCCCTACCTCCCCTTCATTATTTTCAATGGGGGACTGAATGTCAGTGCTTTTGAGTTTGGAAGGGGGGAGATTACAATGAAATTAGAAATCAATAGTAGTGCCCCCATTAATTGTATTATCTACGTCAAATGTTTTTCAAAGGTTGTTTGCTTAGGTTTAGCGTCAGCGTCAATGAGGAGGACACCCATTTTGGCTCCAGTTGCAGCCACACAAAAGTGTGCCAGAGTGTGAAGTTCTAACGCTGTCAGTCATAACAGCTCAAAAGCATCTGTCTCCCGCCTGGGCCTTTGTAATGCAGATGGTGGCAGCTTTTGTGTTAGTGAATTCCAAGTGTTTGTTTCTGCAAACTTGTGTGTGCTGCAAGCTGAAACCGGTAGAGCTCAGAATAATATATGTAGAGATGTATAGAGACACACACACAGACACACACACACAGACACACACACACAGACACACACACACACACACAGACACACACACACACACACACACACACACACACACACACACACACACACACACACACACACACACACCTTGATAGAGACAGCAAGGTACACACAGGTACCTAACGCTGTTGTTGTTTTTTAAAATCAGGTTTGAATTCTTGCCAAAGCTGGACACTTTCTTAATAGCATTTCCTAACCTGATTCTGTGTGTATCGCTCCTGAAATGTGGTTTTGTAATGAGTTTAGGGGACTTACCGTAAGGCATTTGTGTCCAGAGTATGAAGGCAGCAGTTCCATCTCACTCGAGCTGCCTCAATCTAGCCACTGACAGGACATTATTCAAACACATTGGACTAGGGGATTGTCTGTGGTCTTTTTCTGTGTGTTTGTTTGTGGTGTGTGTGTGTGTGTGTGTGTGTCTCTTGCGATCACTATTTGCCTAAAGGCTGAGAAGGCTTTTGTCTTATGTAGATTTGTGTTTTTCGGTGGCCCCTTTGGCTAAATGCAAATTAAACCTCAACACCCATTTGTGTTTGTGTGCGAGTGTGTTTTGAGGCAGCTCTGGGTGCAGTGGACCACAACCACCTCTCACTCCCTCCTTTCTCTCTTCCCTCCCTTTTGTGTTTCCAGATGAAGAGGAAGTTGGACCAAGGCGAGGTCCGATCTTTCCCTTCTGGAAAGAAACCAAAGGGCTCAGACTATTCGAGGTAAGACCACACACACACACACACACACACACACACATCCACCCCCCCACCCCCCACCTTCAGAACAACAACTCCCCTCATGCACAAAACATACGCTCACACATACCACCTTCAGCACAACAACGTCCCCACACACACACACATCTTGAAAGTTCTGCTTTCATTGCATTTATCAGTTTTTTTCTTCCTCGTCTTTACTCTATCCCTTCCTTTCTTCCCCAGCCCCGTGGGTCTCGTTCCATACTCGGCCTCACCCACCACATTCGGGGACCTGCGAGCGGCCAATGGACAGGGTCATCAGCGGCGACGCATCACTCTAGTCCCGCCCCCAGCTGGCATGCAGGATTGGCTTCGCACCTTCCAGGTGAGTTCATGTGTCCCACAATAGAAGCACCAAGTGTAGACAAAAAAAAAACACACTCTTCAGTGTCACGAAGACCTACTCGGAGCTTAACGCTCTCAGGCAACCGTGCCTGAATATAGGCGTTGGCCAGTGTTATTATATAGATGGTTGTAAATAGATAATTATATGTAGTGACTTTGATAGCGATTTCAGGTAACTGAAACTGTCCTTGCTTTAAGGCCCGTCTACTGTATTAGACGTGTAGCGAAGACTCTGCCAAGACACTGACCTTCCCACTCTACACAATCGCATCAGTGCCTGTGGAAATATCTTACAAAAACAGAATAAGAAAACACAAGAAAAATATAAAATATATTTAAAAAAAAAAATGCTCTGTTCTGTTCTGTATACCCCGCTGTTTTTGATGAGGATTCAGAAACGGCAAAAATGAATGATTATGTTTGGGTGGCGTGTTTGCTTGGGGCGTAATATCCACTCCATTTTAATGTGCTGGAGGCGAGAGGCCCTCTCCGCAGGTATTAGCTGCTCCAGAGAGAGAGGAAGAGAGAGAGAGAGAGAGCGCGAATGAGAGAGCGCGAATGAGAGTGCTGCTTTGGGTTTATTCAGGGCTAGTGTTTTAACGTAATTAGCTTTCCCCTCATGCACATCTGCAGAGGGCTTATGTCTGCCTTCGCACATACTCCACAGCCTTTGCACAAACACATCTCTCTCTCTTTCTTTCTCTCTCTCTCTTGACACTCTGCTATATACAGGCAAAACTTTACACACACACACACACACACACACACACACACACACACACACACACACACACACACACTAACTGATAGTATCGCCTGCTGCAGGCATTTCTTAATTCTGGTATATTGTCACAGGTGTTTGCTAACCCTGCACGTACAGGTGTGTGTGTGTGTGTGTGTGTGTGTGTCTGTCCTCCTATGTGTGTGTGATAATCCCATCCTCAGGTAAAGAAAGAGGCCTCAGATTCATGTCCCTGCAGGTCCCCACACGCCCCCCCGCCCGTCTTGCGTCAATATTAAGCGAGCCTTTCATTCGTGTCCCTCCAACAGCCTCTGCTGTGAGACCACACTCGCAGCCTCTGGCGGTGTGACCGTTGGGCGGCAAAAAGGCCCCTGAAAGGCGACGGACGGTCTGTTTGCCGCGGTGAAAAGCCGGCTTAGGGCAACTCTGAAAAGTTTGAATGCCACCTTTTTTCTCGGTCAGACAGGTAGTGGTGAGATCACCTCACATCCCCTCCGTCGTCTCCTTAGAGAAGGTGGGGGGCGGGGGGGGGGAGAAAAACCAGCGGTTCATAGTTTCATTTGTTCTGGGGCTGTGGTGGAAATCTAAATCTGCTATGGGTAGATTATTGTGCTGGCTTACCAGCTGGTATTAGTGCCAGCATCCGGCATTACCTCTTCTCAGAGCTTTCCCCCTGGCTGGTGTGTGTGTGTGTGTGTGTGTGTGTGTGTGCGTGTGCGCGTATGCATGTGTGTGTATGTGTTTTGTGTGCACATTCGTGCCCTGGAATACAGTAGGGGATTACACACTGCGCTTTTTTCCCTCCTGGTTCTGTAACTAGTGCAAGTTGTTAATCGGCTCCTCTTTTTGAACGCTTTCCTCCCTCTTACGCAAAAATCTCCCCGCCGTCGAGTAGTTTACAAAACTTCCTGAACCCTCAGAGGTGGCTTTGTAACCCAGCTGCCTTTCAGAGATCGGTCTTAACCGATTACATCATGGGCCCCCAACTACCACCCACCCACCCCCACACACACACACACACACACACACACACACACACACACACACACACACACACTCAGACGTCTTACCCATATACCCTCATTTGCCAGCGCAGATGTACGTAACCTTTCCTGCCTCAAACAAAATGTTCTGTTTGCCAGCCATTTCCTCTGGGGTCACAGAGCAATCTGATTTGCAGAGGAAATGATCATTATCATTGCCCATTGTAATCACACACACACACACACACACACACACACACTGGTGTGTTTGCTCATCTCTCGTTAGAGCCATTTGTGTGCCTTGCAAGGCTTCTCTATAATGACTTTCCACAGCCATTGCGCAGTACTGGGGCATGTATGTGCAAGTGTGTGTGTGTGTGTGTCTGTGTCTGTGTGCGCGTGCATGTGTGACCTGTGTGTGTGTGTGTGTGTCCACATGTGCGTAGAGGGCACTGCTCTGATGATGTGATTATATCTGGGGAGTCAACAGCAGCCCGCTGACTAATTACGTAATTAAGTACCTCTCTCCATCCTTCATTTGTTTTTTCTTCCTCCCCTCCATTGCTCCCTCGCTCTCTCCCTCCCTCCCACCTCTCGCTCCCTCCTTTCCTCCTTCCTGTAATTACCCCTCTGCCAAATTCCCTCCTCTAATCCGGAGGAAGAGGCTCTGGCTGGTTCTGGGCACAGTGTTCCGCAGAGCGTGAAGGGAGTACCTGTTCCACGTTCTGCAGCCGTGTATCGGCAGCGGCAGGCCAAAGCTGTTCCTAATCAAGAACCTCAGTCTCTAGCACCCCCGAAGTGCACTGGCTCGTTCTTGCGAGAGTGCTGTGCAGAGATAGAGAAGAGAAAAAAAAGCACATATAGAATGAAGAAGAGATGGATTCTCTCTCTCCCTCTCGCTCTCGCTCTCGCTCTCTCTCTCTCTCTCTCTCTCTCTCTCTCTCTCTCTCTCTCTCTCTCTCTCTCCTTGCCTCCTCCATCCTTCCTTCCTGTGTTCCATTCATTATTCCGTTGGTTCTTCCGCCCTTTCTTCCTCTGTTGCCCCCATATGCTGGTATGGCTGCGTGCGCCATTGTTGTTTTGTTGGCGGAGGGGAGTAATTGGTTACTGTTGTAGCCTGCTCCATTCCTGAGGGATGGTGTGTGTGTATGCTACGCACGTACCACTGTTTGTGTGTGTGTGTGTGTGTGTTGGTGAGTGATGAGTTCCCCCCTCTCTCCTCAAGGCCATGTTATATAAGGATCACACAAGGCCTTTTTCTCTGTATCTCTCCATCTCCGTGTGTGTGTGTGTGTGTGTGTGTCTTTGGTTATCAATGTTCTATTCCTTCTTCATCTGCGGCGGCGCATGGTCCCCTGTGGTCCTGTTAAATCCACACACTGATTCCACGAGAGTAGCCCCTCCCCTTTCATGCGCAGACATGTGCGTGTGATGCATGCGCTCCTCACTGTACTGAAATGTCTCTTCATTTATCAAGCGTGAAATTGTTACCATTGAAAGTTTTTTATTATTATTATTTAATGTATTAAAAATCCTTATTTCTTTTCCCTCTCTCTCCATCTATCTATCTTTCTTTCCTCCCTCCACCTCTTTCTCTGTCCCTCCATCAGACGTGGTCAGGTCCTGAGAGGCTGTTGGCTCTTGATGAGTTGATTGACAGCTGCGAGCCGTCTCAGGTGAAGCACATGATGCAGGTGATCGAGCCACAGTTCCAGAGAGACTTCATCTCACTGCTGCCCAAAGAGGTACACACACACACCACATGGAGACATACACACACACTTAACTCACACAGCTACACAGTTGGAAAATGAACATAGCAACACAATACCTCATTTATTTACATTCTCTCTCTCTCTCTCTCTCTCTCTCTCTCTCTCTCTCTCTCTCTCTCTCTCTCTCTCTCTCTCTCCCTCTCTCCCCCTCTCTCTCCCTCTCTCTCCCTCTGTGTGTGTGTGTGTTTTGGCTTCCTTCAGCTGGCTCTGTATGTGCTGTCATTCCTGGAGCCCCGTGCATTAATGCAGGCGGCTCAAACCTGCCGGTACTGGAGGATCCTGGCCGAGGACAACCTGCTGTGGCGAGAGAAATGCCGAGAGGACGGTAAGGACACACACACACACACACACACACACACGCACGCACACACAGATTAATCTACACAGGCTGTGCAAGGAATGGGGAAAAAAAAGAAACGTAAGAATTTCTTCACCGTTCTTTTATGCACATATAGGTGGACACACACACACAGGTTTCTTTGTGGTATTCGCTTGAATGGATGCGGGCAACCACAGTGACGCACAGACTGTTCCCACTCCCACACACACATAATGACACAGACACACACATAATGACACACACACACACACACACACACACACACACACACACTAGGACTACATTGCTTTCATAGAGGCGCACACCTCCGCTCCCTGCCCATCCCTCCTCTCCCTCTCCCTCTCCCTGTTTGCCTGGAGCTCTGCAGTGCAGTGCAGCAGTATCAGTAGCTTTGGGCTGTGTGCCAGCCACTCCAGTGAGCCTCTACAACAACACCTCCATATCAATGAGCTTTCACGCTCACGCAAGCACTCGCTCACAACCGAGTAGGCACCCCAATGAGCCTCCGTACACACACACACGCACACACACGCACAGAGAAAACTCGCTCTCCTAACCTCGCTCACAAACAGGAGCGTAAGCATCCTGAGTGCCCACATACGCACACCCCCACACACACTCTCTCTCTCTCTCCGCAACGTCTTTTCAGATCCAATGCGATGCAGATAACACCGGTCATTAATATTTATCGCTCTCCCTCTTTCTTTTACTCCCCCCTCTTTTTCTCTCTCTCCCTCTTTCTCTTACTCCCCCCTCTTTTTCTCTCTCCCTCTCTCTCTTACTCCCCCCTCTTTTTCTCTCTCTCTCTTTCTCGCTCCCCCCTCTTCTTCTTTCGCTCTCTCTCCCTCTTTCTCTTACTCCCCCCTCTTTTTTCTCTCTCCCCCTCTCCCTCCCTCTCCCCCCCCTCTCCTCCTCCTCCATGCCTCTCTGATCCTCTCTTCTCTCCCCCTCCCCGTCTGGTCCTCTCCTGGTCTGCAGGCATCGACGAGCCGCTGCACGTGAAGCGACGAGGCCTGATGAAGCCGTGCTTCATCCACAGCCCCTGGAAGAGCGCCTACATCCGCCAGCACCGGATAGACACCAACTGGAGGAGAGGGGACCTGCGCTCGCCAAAGGTGCCCGGCCCACACACACACACACACACACACACACACACACACACACACACACACACACACACACACACACACACACACACACACACACAAACACACACCTGTGCACCTGCCAATACCAACAAACTTGCGCGCACACACACACACATACACGGATGTGACCCTTGTTCACACGCACGCTTACACACACACGCCAAATGATTTACTCAATCGCACTCAATCGCAATAACTCAGTTACATCTGTCACGCCTAGGCATGCATGCATGTACACACCCTTGAAAGAGTACATTCACACACTAACACACACTAACACACACACACACACACACACACACACACACACACACACACACACATTCTCTGTTGTGTTCAGGCAGCTTATGAGGTCAAAATGTACTCTCTTGACCTCACCCCGTATTCAAGTCATTTTTAAGCTGGCCCTAAGCTGGGTGTGTGACCTGCCTGTAAGCGGTCAATAAGGTGCCATAAAGTACCTGGCTCAGCTGTTGACCCCTGCTGATCTGTCCCTTCACCTCGCCCCCAGGTGTTGAAAGGTCACGACGATCATGTGATCACCTGCCTGCAGTTCTGTGGGAACCGGATAGTCAGTGGCTCAGACGACAACACCCTCAAAGTGTGGTCAGCCATCACTGGGAAGGTAAGGCGTTACACTCTCACACACTCTCACACACACTCTCACACACTCTCACACACTCTCACACACTCTCACACACTCTCACACACTCTCACACACTCTCACACACTCTCTCACACACACACACACACACACACACACACACACACACACACACACACACACACACACACACACACACACACACACACTCTCATGCACATGCACACACACACACACACACACACACACACACACACACACACACACACACACACACACAACACACTTTCACACACACAAACACACTCTCACTCTCACTGAACTGCTTTCAACTTCTGTCTCCATATTGCTGCACTTCTATCCTGTATCACA
The DNA here is from genome assembly GCF_963854185.1 of Sardina pilchardus. NCBI lineage: Eukaryota > Metazoa > Chordata > Actinopteri > Clupeiformes > Clupeidae > Sardina > Sardina pilchardus. The sequence goes on along the minus strand of NC_085009.1, from coordinate 6,236,208 downwards.
GAAAGTGTGTGTGTGTGGGGGGGGGGGGGGGCATACCATGATAAGGTAATTTGCCTCGGTGCGGTTTCATATGTGGATATTGTGGCATTCATTGCTGCTCTGATCCTTTCTTTTCTTAAGGGACAGTCAGTCGTGCCTTTATGTCCTTTTAAAAGGTCTTTTCCAATCTTGCCAAGTAAGAGAAAGAGAGAGAGAGGGAGGGAGAGAGAAAAAGAGAGAAAGAGAGAAAGGGAGGGAGAAGAGAGTAGTCGCCGGGAGATTGGAGGAGCTGTAAAAACAGGCGAGGGGAAGATATGGTGATTAAACCTGGCGGAAAGAAAGAGAGGCTACGGCACAGAAGTGAGGACGGCTGAAATGGAGAGAGATGGAGGGAGATGGAGGGAGATGGAGGGAGATGGAGGGAGAGGGAGGGAGGGATGGAGGGAGGGAGGGAGGGCGAGAGAGGGAGACGACGGCCATATTTCACCGCCGAGATTGGGTGCCCTCTCTGCTCAACCTGCCAGCCACTCACCATCACTAATGAAACCCTCCAGATTTTATAGAGCACGCCAGACCACACACACACACACACACACACACACTCACACACACACACACACACACACTCAGACACACAGAAAGAGAGTCCGTCCATTTCTTTTCAGAGCCGAAGGACAACACGGACACACTCAAATGTAATTACACCCCCGTCTCCCGACTGACTGTAAAATTGGCCAATTAAAGTGTCCTGCCGAGGGAGGGATGATAAAAATCAGCCAATGGCGAAAGGTCCAGACTAAAAAAAGCCCGGTCGGTCGGAGGGCCAGGGTGATGGTGGGTGGGGGAGGGGGGTAGTTGTTTGATTGGCCATCATAAATCAGCAGCGATTGTCCTTGAATGACGGGTCCCTTTGAGGCACAGAGAGACCACAGGCATCTCGCCCTCACACTGAACAGAGCAGCACTTCAGCCAAAATGCCCAACTGGAATAACTGGACACAATAAGGCCTTATTTATGAGAGCAAGGGTCAATCCACACACAGAGTAAATGACCCTCCTAAACACATTTACACCCTACGCCCCCATCCCCCCCGTCCCCGTTAATGGAACATCCCCCCCCCCCCCCCGTCCCCGCTAATGGAACAGACCACACGGAAAGCACTCCCCATTATGAGTTAATAAATGGGAAGAGCCCATTGTTTTGGTTTTTTTCTCTCAAGGTTGGTGGAGATGGTGACCTACTACAAGATTACTGTTCCACCAGCCACCTGACCTTGGGGCAGCGATGTGGTCAGCCATTACTCGCTCGCAGACACCGGGCATTAAGATTACCAGGGTGCAGGAGTTGGGCTGACACTAATGTGTTATCTTATACACGGTCTTTATCTAGATGCATTAGGGCCAGGAAATGGATACTCCCTGTGTAATGGTATAGCTGTTTGTGTAGGTTACAATGTAATGCTACGGACACACACACACACACACACACACACACACACACACCTATTTATTATGTGAACAGTGCTTTAGTGGTGAAGTGAAAGAGTTAACATAAATGGCCTGTTGCTGTGTAATAATTAACTGCCATTCACTTCCTCTCTTGGGGAGGGCTGGGGGGGGCTGGGGGGGCTGACACGATGAATTGTCATGGGCCACGTGGTTGGAATTCCTGCTGCCTTTTGTTCCGGAACTTTCATGTGCTCTCAGACACATGTCTGTGTCCTCACATTACTCCATGAATGGAGTTCTGTGAGTGTGTTGTGTTGGGACGGGGCTGAGGTCTGATTCAAATTGTTGCTGGTATGCACATAGTTGTACACAGTAAGTGTAATTGATGGCAGAAGGCTGTGGCTGTTAGTAGAAAACTGTCTGGTGCGCTGCAGTGTAGTCAGTGAATGGTCACTCGAATCCCTAATCGATTTAGTGTGGGTTTAGGGATTAATTGTGAAAGATATGCCCTTAATCTTCCTGTCTCGCTCTCCCTCCCTCCTCACTCCCCCTCTCTCTCACTCACTCACTCACTCTCTCTCTCTCTCTCTCTCTCTCTCTCTCTCTCTCTCTCTCTCTCTCTCTCTCTTTCTCTATCTCTCTATCCCTTTCTCTCACACTCTTCTGCAATTTCTCTCTTCTCTCCCAAGGCATTTTCTCTCTCAGGATTTGGCCTTGTCCCTTGACTGGAGGGTGAAAAAGTGAATTTCTGATCTGTCCATCTGTTTGTGACAAAGCCAATCCCTAAGAGATGGATGAGCGAGGGGAGAGAGAGAAAGAGAGGGAGAGAGAGAAAGAGCGTGTGAGAGAGAGAGCAGTGGGACTGGGATTCTGTCAACAAGTTCTCGGGGATTTGCTCATTAGAATGGATGAATTCATGCTTGGATTTCTCTGCCACTGATTGTGAAGAAATCTGCTCACTTTAGCATACACCCAGTAATGCCTCCAGAATCCGCTTCTTAGCTGCCTGGATCTCAGGATTACAGCCACACATGTTACTCCTGTTTGTAGAGAGTTTTCTCTCTCTCTCTCTCTCTCTCTCTCTCTCTCTCTCTCTCTCTCTCTCTCTCTCTCTCTCTCTCTCTCTCTCTCTCTCTCTCTCTCTCTCTCTCTCTCTCTCTCTCTCTCTCTCTCTCTCTCCTCCCTTCTCCATCTCTCCTCTCAGTTGTTTTCTCTCACTCCTATCTTCTGCATTCTCCACTCCTATCTCTTCTCCCTTTGTGTGTGCCCCCCTCTCTCTCTCTTTCCCTTTATTTCTTTCTCTCTCTCCTCTCTCTCCTTTCTTTTTTTCGCTGCCTCCCTCTTTATTGTCTCCCCACCCCATGATAATCTGCATATCTGCTGCAGTGTGTGTAGTGGCTGATGGCTGCTGATAGCCTGCCTATGATAATCCCCACCACACACACACACACACACTCACACACACACACACTCACACACACTCAGGAGCCTCTGGCTCTGCTGCACACACTGAGTGGATGGGTGGCGCTCGGTGAGCCGCAGTCTATAAGGGCCATGTGCCGATGCTCTACCAGTCACAGTGCTGCGGAGGCTTTGTGCGGTCACTGATCTAGTGTTCAGACTCTTGAGGAGACTTTGTTCGGTCACTGATCTAGTGTTCAGACTCTTGAGGAGACTTTGTGCGGTCACTGATGGTGATGGTGTGCCCAGACACTTCCCGATGTTAGAGCTGGACAGATTTGATTTCTGCTGTTCCATAACATGATGGTTTGGGTGGAGAAGTTACCCCAGAGGATGAACATGATCAGGGCTGGCTAGTCGGGGCTGAGCGATATGGCTGAAAAACAATCACAGCAATATGTTTCATGTTAGTCGGTATTGATATATATTGATCATTTCTAAGCCTAAGGAGGGTTCTTTGGTCCTGCTAGCCAAACTGGCTGGTAGCAGCTGATTATGTAGATCAGGGGCCTGTGGATCTATGGAGGGTTCCTTTCCATTTGTGAGCAAGAAAAGGCCTTATGGCTGAATGTGACACTGGACACCGAAATATACATGGTGACTGTACAGGAGAGTATAGAGTATATTGTTGACTGTAGAGTATATTGTTTCCTCTGTTTGTAGCCAAAACCGATGGCAAACAGTAGTACAATAGTCGCCTTCCTTGGCAATAAGTTGTGTGTGTGTCCATGGACCCAGATGCACAGGGAGCCTGGAGCGGCTTTTTATGCGGAGAGGAGGTTTTTTTCCCCCTCTGTCAGCACAGTTTCGGTGTACATTCCTTCTGCAAACAGAGACTGCTCCACCTGCTGCTCTCCTGTCTGGACCTGCCCTGGCCTTTGACTGGGTGTGGTGCGTGCGTGCGTGCGCGCGTGTGTGTGTGTGTGTGTGTGTGTGTGACAGCGTACAGTATGTGCCGGTGGTTTTGAGCGAGCGAGAGCACGGCAGGGTGGGAACAATCACAGGCGTGGCAGCAGCACACACACACACACACACACACACACACAGGCGAAAAAAGAGCTGCATTGCAGAACCCAGCGACGCCTGGCGTGGCATGATGCACGTTTTTTAACAAGCGCATCCACCGTCCACTGCCTCTCTGTCCAGGCCAGCTTCACTGATGCTGGACCGGAGGGGTGAGCCTGTTAAGGAGATTGGCTGTTTAATCAGCCGCAGACTATGGTGAGGGGGGGGGGGGGTGGGGGGGTCACTTGTCCCGTGTCCCGTGTGTGCCCAGGTGGAGGTGCTTATGTTTGGGATATCTCGAGTGCCTTTGAGGGGGGTGTATGGTGGATGCGGGTGTTTAAGCGGTCGGTGTTGAGGGAGCATGTGTGGAATGTCAGGTGTGATCGTCAGGCTGCCAGCCCTCCCCCGGCAACCGCCTCAATATTTACCCGCATCGCCAAGGAAACCAGCGGTCAGAAAGAGCGAGGAGAGGAGTGGAGTGGAGTGGAGGGAAAGAAGGGGACAGAAGTGAGGGAGACGGAGGGAGATGTGAAGGGAGGAGGAGAGAGAGAGAGAGTGGGAGGGAGGGGTGTTTTTTTTGGAGCATAGCTGTGAGCAGCAGTGCTTAAATATTTGTCTTTGTGTTTTCACGCCTTTGGCTTCTTCCAGGAGATTGTCAGATCTCAGCACTCGTGCGTGTGTGTGTGTGTGTGTGTGTGTGTGTGTGTGTTTGCACTAACACTGTTCTCGGAAGAACAGTACAGTTGCACCGACTAGATTTATTCCCTGTCCGCATAGCCAGACCATGGGACTCCCCGGATCAGAAATGCATACCTCAGCAGACATATATCCACAGTGAGCGAGAGAGCGAGACCAAGAGAGACTCACACATATGTACACACACACACACACACACCCATACTCTCTTTCTTTGCCATGTACTCACTTTCATATAGACCTGCTTCTCTGCATCCTTATCAGCAAATGTTCTTGCAGAGAGAATATCTTGAGCATGTAGCACTGGTGAAAGCAGGAGCAAATATCTCAAAGCTCTCCATAGGCCCCTCGAGACCAAGAAATCATTGAGGTTCCAAACAGCTCTAGACCTTTCTCTGTATCCATCCCCCACATCTCTCTCTCTCTCTCTCTCTCTCTCTCTCTCTCTCTCTCTCTCTCTCTCTCTCTCTCTCTCTCTCTCTCTCTCTCTCTCTCTCTCTCTCTCTCTCTCTCTCTCTCTCTCTCTCTCCTTCTCTTTCTCCCTTCTCCCCCCTCTCTCACGCTCCTCATCTCCTCTCTTCCTCTCTCCAGATCAACAGGGGGCCCTAATTCATTTGCACTTTTGCGGGAGCATTTTCCGTCATCCGATGGAATTAATCGCATCGACTTAAATTCGCCCAATTACATTAAGACGCACCAAAATGAGCGCCCAGGCGAGCCGCCGCCATCAATATCCCATTAAGCGTCTCTGATGAGGCTGGCTGCCGAGGTTTCATCAAGGCGCTTCTCCGTGACTGGGGGAGTGGGTGCGCGCTCTCTCTCTCTCCCTCCCTCCCTCTCTCTCTCTTCCTCCCTCCCTCCATCTCTCTTTCTCTCCATCTCTCTCTTTCCCTCCCTCCATCTCTCTTCCTCCCTCCATCTCTCTCTTCCTCCCTCCATCTCTCTCTTCCTCCCTCCATCCATCTCTCTCCCTCTGTGAGATGATGGAGAAGAGAGACAGGGACCCCAAAGACATCTGTTTTTGTCTGGCTGAAAGGGGTTGATGAGGGGGAGGCGTGTGGGGGTGACCTACGAGACCGTGTGGCAGAGGCGCGCGGTGCAGTGCAGTGCGGGGCGGGCGGGCGGGCGGGCTGAAAGGGGATATTTTGCCGTCGTTTTCGAGGAGCTGTTATGTTTGTAAATAATCTCGGTGAGTGGGTGGGGGAGCGCAGCGGTGGAAATAAGTCGGTGCGCGATCCCAGACGTTGTGAATCATTTTCTCTGCTCTCCCAATTTCCCCTCCCTGATCACCACCGCTCCACTCCCCGTCCCCCGCACACATCCCATCTCTCTCACTCGCTCTTTCTCTCTCTCTCTGTGTCTGTCTCTCTTTCTCTCACTCGCTCTCTCTCTCTCTCTCTCCTTCCCTCTCTCAGCAAGATAATGAAATGCTCAATTGGAAGGAAAAGCATAACAGTGATTGTTAAAGCAGGGATTGTAATGATGCTAGTGTTACATAGCCATTAATAACTCCCTCTCTCTCTCCCTCTCCTTTCCCTCTCTCCCTCCCTCCCTCTCTCTCTCTCTCTCTCTCTCTCTCCGCCCACAGTGTCTGCGGACGCTGGTGGGGCACACGGGCGGCGTGTGGGCGTCCCAGATGCAGGACGGCACCATCATCAGCGGCTCCACCGACCGCACGCTCAAGGTGTGGAACGCCGAGACGGGCGAGTGCGTGCACACGCTCTACGGCCACACGTCCACGGTGCGCTGCATGCACCTGCACGGCAAGAGGTGAGCGACCGCGTCTGTGTAGACGCTAACGTTAACGTCTCTGTGGGGATCCCCGTGTGAATTGGTGTGTGTGTGTTAACATGGGAATTGTTTTAGCTAAGGGGGTTATGTGTGTATAGTGTGGGTGTATATGCTGTGTGTATAGTGTGTGGGTGTGTATAGTGTGTGTGTGTGGGTGGGTGGGTGTGTGTGTGTGTCTCTACGGACCGCCTGTGTGTATCCCCAAGCCTCTTTGTGCTAACTGTGCTTATCAGATTTGGAAGTAAACAGGGCTAATAAATGAGCAGAGGCAGAGCAGCACTTCCTCTGAGGAACCGGCTCCTTAAGAGAGTTACCGGCCTCTCCCTTCTCCATTACTTCCTCCCCTCCTCCTCCTCTCTAATGAAGTGGTGTTCTCTTCCTCTCCTCCTCCTCCTCTCTAATGAAGTGTTCTTCTCCTCCTCCTCCTCCTCCTCCTCCCCTCCTCTCCAATGAATTGTTGTTTTCCTCCTTCTCCTCCTTCTCTCTATTAGAGGAGGAGGAGGAAAACAACACCTCATTAAAGTGTTGTTCTCCTCCTCCTCTTCCTCCTTCTCCTCCTCTTCCTCCTCTCTAATGAAGTGGTGTTTTCCTCCTCCTCTTCCTCCTTCTCCTCTTCTTCCTCCTCCTCCTCCTCCTTCTCTCTAATAAAGTGTTGTTTTCCTCCTCCTCCTTCCTCCTCTTCATCCTCCTCCTCCTCCTCCCCTCTCCTCCCTAATGAATTGTTTTCCTCCTCCTTCCTCCTCCTCCTCCTCCTCCTCCTCCTCTCCTCCTCTCTAATGGCGTGTTGTCCTCCTCCTGCAGGGTGGTGAGCGGCTCTCGGGACGCGACGCTGCGCGTGTGGGACGTGGAGTCGGGCCAGTGCCTGCACGTGCTCATGGGCCACGTGGCGGCCGTGCGCTGCGTCCAGTACGACGGCCGGCGGGTGGTCAGCGGCGCCTACGACTTCAATGTCAAGGTGTGGGACCCCGAGACCGAGACCTGCCTGCACACGCTGCAGGGACACACCAACCGCGTTTACTCGCTGCAGGTGAGGCACACACACACACACACACACACACACACACACACGTGTATGTATGTATATACGCATGCTTTTGTCAACACATAACTGCAAACTAATTGTCAACACATAACTGCAAACTCCTTGTCAGCACATACCTGCTAACTAATGGGTTTTGTGTGAAACAAGCTAGCACATGTACCAACACAAACAAAATGGCATCACCCTACAGGGATCTAGCTTCATATCCTGGCAATCTATCATCTGAATTCATTCTCAAGTGGATAGACAAATACATATTACCCACATACATCAACCAAGTGCAACCTGTAATGGAAGTGCTATGTTGTGAAGTACGTTAGTCGGTGAATGTTTAGTAAACGTTTCCTCTCGGCGTTCCCCCAGTTTGACGGCATCCACGTGGTGAGCGGCTCCCTGGACACGTCAATCCGCGTGTGGGACGTGGAGACGGGCAACTGCGTGCACACGCTCACCGGCCACCAGTCCCTGACCAGCGGCATGGAGCTCAAGGACAACATCCTGGTCTCGGGCAACGCCGACTCCACCGTCAAGATATGGGACATCAAAACCGGACAGTGCCTACAGACTCTACAAGGTAAGAGAGACCAAGGGAGACCGCGAGCGAGTGAGTGAGAGCGTGAGAGGTTTTTTGTTTTGTTCACAAAGGTACCGATACAGAAATGACCAGGGGAGGAGTTATGAGATAACAACATGAAATGGGATTGCAGGGAGATGGAGTTTAGTCACAGAGCGACAGAGATACAGCTGATAGGCTTACTGAGAGAGACAGGGCGGTGTGCAACCCAGTCATCAGTGGACTGTAATTAGTGGATGGGGTAGGATGGGTGTTGAGATGGGGAATCAGTAGGTCAGGCCAGCAATGGGGTCAGTGGGTATTTCCAGACACACACACACACACACACACACACACACACACACACACACACACACAAAGGTGACGGAAAGGGATTACAATGGTCCCTGCATTCCTGGCCGATTTACTCAGCAGAGCGAGACTGGGCTCGATCCTCTGTGTTTGTCTCCTACACAATTACGCTACAAAAACAAAACGGGCGAGCCAGGAAAAGCAGACAAGCGGCCATTTATACAACACAAAAAAAAACACAAACACACACAACGCAACAACACAGCGCCCTGCCCCATAACAAGTGGTTGCCATCAAGCTGTTTGAGTTGATCAGATTCCTTGTGATTACGTTTTACTCTGCTCAACTGTTGCCGTTTACGGTCTCCAGTCAGCCATTCAGAGTAATCAGAAACTTTATTGCCAGTTAGACTTTTCATTCCCAAAGTCTCTAAAATTGGCTGTCTTGATGGAGGATAATCCACACAAGCAGCTATTCCTCCGTTATGAAATGCCTGGGTGGGTGTGTGTGTGTGTGTGTGTGAAGCTAATAGAAGGTAGACATGCAGCAGCCAAAGCTAGTGGCTAACTGCCATTGTTATATATTTTGCCTATGGTTGCTCCAGCGATACACTGGTATTGTCCCAAAAAGCGTGACCCAAACGGCTAATGCTAACATCTTGCCACCTCTGCGTCCCTCCCCAGGGCCTCACAAACACCAGAGCGCCGTCACGTGCCTCCAGTTCAACAAGAGCTTCGTGGTGACCAGCTCGGACGACGGCACGGTCAAGCTGTGGGACCTGCGCACGGGCGAGTTCGTCCGCGACCTGGTGAGCCTGGAGAGCGGCGGCAGCGGCGGCGTGGTGTGGCGCATCCGCGCCTCCAACACCAAGCTGGTGTGCGCCGTGGGCAGCCGCAACGGCACCGAGGAGACCAAGCTGCTCGTGCTGGACTTCGACGTGGACATGAAGTGAAGCCGGGGCCCCCGTCGAGGTCAGCGCGGCCAGCCGCGACCTTAAATGTCGGCGACGCGGCGTCCGTCGGGAGTTGAAGCTTAAGAGACAGAGTTGAACCCCTCTCCTCCACCCTCGGAAAAAAACAAAAAAAAAACATCATGGAGGTCATGGGGAAATGGAGTTTTCGTTGGCTGCTTCGAGATCACCTCAAGGACGTGGCAGGAGGCAACAGAATGTTCTAGAAGTCCATTTCCGCATCACCTCCAGTCCCCGCCCCTCTCTCCTTGGCTGTCGCCTCCCTTCGGACTGAGACCCAATCAAAAACAAAAGGGATGGTCGGCAAGAGCTGAAGCACTGACTTAAAACTGATACAAAGGCCAAAATTTCTCCATCTCCCCCCCTACTGGTGTGGAGATGTAATTGCACAGAAACTCATAGATCTCCGAAACAGCCTGGTTCAGCAACGTGGGGAATGTGAGTATAAGGTACTGTAGTGAATGTAGGCTTCTTCAAGAGACATTTAATGCCAAGCCAGGCTGTGGAATGACTGCTGTACAAAAATCTACGAGTCTACAAGAAAAAGAGCGAAAGAAAACCCCCCAACAAACAGACGTTTTGTCGCGACGTGGTAAATATTGTATAAAGTAAAAACATGCTGAAACGGATGTAAATTGTTTTCTAAAGAGAATATGAATATTGCTTCTTATGGGGGTGGGGCAGGGCATGAAAAAAACTATATATGAGGCACCAGCCTTTAAAAAACTCACCTCATCACATTTTTCTTTTTATTTGCCGCTGTTGTCTCTCTATGACATCTTGTTTTGAGGGCATCCCATACTGTGAAAGTTTGATCGTTCTTACATTGTCGACTCATCAAATGACAAAGAAAAGAATCCATGCCACAAAACCCATCCTGTTCTACAATACTTGCCAAGAGACTCCCGAGTTTCTCAGTGTTAACACCCCCCACCCCTGGTCTACTCCCTGGCCTCCCCACCCCTCGCCCCTTCTCTCTCTCTCTCTCTCGCTCGCTCTCTCTCTATTTACTTGGTCAAGTTTGTGGAACTGTACTCTTATCCTCTGTGGCCGCCAAACCCGCTGAAATGGTCTGCTGCTACTAAGAAGACCCTCTTGTTTTTGTTTGTTTGTTTTGTTTTTTTTCTTTATCGATGCTGTTTTCATGGCTGTGACGTTTTAGTCCCAGGATGAATAACTTCCAAAACCAGACGTTGCTGTGTTGACCTTGTCGTTTCGTTTGTGCCATTGATACTGAAGCCAAATGTGCCTCTAAGAGGCTAACGGTGACTGACAGCTGGCGTGCGTGTTTGTGGCTGTTTGTTTGTTCGTTTGTTTGTTTGTTTGTTTGTTTGTTCGTTCTTGTCGGATGAAAGCAGAAAGTGAATGAATTAATGAATGGGTGTGTGGAAGAAAAAGAGAAAAAAGATGAATCTTGCGCTCCGTTTCTGTCTTGTTAAAACGCAAGGAGGCTGTAATGGCATTGGTTACATAACGATGGGGATTCTTTTCTCTTTTTTTTTTTATTTATTATTGTATATGCCCACTGTAGTGCGGTGACTGTGTTTTGCTTTCTCTGTGTCTGATCTTGTTATGACTACGTGAAAGCGAGCCTTTTAGCTGAGCTGGCTGTCCATATTGGCCACTCTTCATGTTAATTGCCATACACCAGTCAAAACTGAACTGTGACATGTAATTGCGCGTTGCTGTCCTACACAACCTTGTTTTCCTGTTCATCCCTTCCCCCCTACCTCCCCTCTTCTTCTCTGGTTTATGTTCTGGTCTGGTTTGTGAAATCAGATGAGTCTGGCTTGATGTTTCATTCAAAAGGTGGGATTAGAGAGAGAAAAAAAAGGATCATCTTATCATTTGATCCATGACATTTTTTTAATCATTATTGTTATTTTCTTATAAATTATAAAGTGCAATAAAATGTGCGGTATCATTTTTCAAATCTGTTCTCTCTGTGTTTTATTATGTGTTGAAACTGAAATTGAGTGCCAGAATCTTTTATTATTATTATTGACATAAGTCTGAGGGTAAATCAACCCAAAGATTCTCTTGACACTAAAAAAAAAAAAAAAGTTGGAGCCGAATTGCTAATGTTCTTTAACATTTGCGTCTATAAAAGTATGTTATTAGGATCAATAAGGACATTTACAGTCGGCCAAGTATATCCAGGAAGTTCTGATCGATTAAGATGCCCTGTGCCGAAAAAGCCTTCTCTGATGCTGCCTTCTCTTATGCTGCCTCAGCTAATGTAAAAGCCGTAGTCAAATATGCAGGAGCCCCATTCAGAAGCACACGGCCATATGCAGCGGCTATAATTCTGTCCGAAACATTTCTCACAATGCGAGTCCCAGACAGTTATCCTCCATCCCTCCCGCCATCAAATGGATTTATAGAATTGGCAGCCGCCTCGTTGAGGGACGCGACAAGAAGTGGCATTAGCAAGATTAAAAATGGAGAGAGGTTTTTTCTTTTCTTTTTTTTTCATTCAAAAAAAGATGGGTAATGCTTTCTTTTCTTCTCCGTGAAGGCGTGGGATGAATTACCGATTCGTCTGTAAGAAAAATAACACATTAAATTAACATTAGCTTTGGATAATGGAGGAAACCCATTCATCAAAGCCAACGATCCTCTCAACAGATAAAAAATAAAAGAAGTAAAAGAAAAAAAAATCTGAGATGGCTTTAAGGACTACACTGTAAGTGCAACCATTCCTAATTGTGTTACAGCAGCCTCAGGAAAACGGTCCCTTTCCTTGGCTCCAAAGACTGCCAGTTTTGATCACAACAGGAACGCCACATGAGCCGAGCGGGAGGGAATTGACTGCATTAACTTCAAATAGCGTATTAACCTTACTGGTGTTCCGTGGGCTTCAGGGTAAGAAAAGACATGTAAAGCTGGCAAACTCTCAGAAAACTTTCGAGTCATTAGCGACGTTATCTTAGATCAGTGGTTCTTTTGTAAAGGTCAATACGGAAAGTGGGGTGTGCAGACCCACTGGGATGTCGAGCTGAACGGACAAAAAGGGGTCACCTTGGCTGTGTGCACAGAACGACAACCTAGGCCAACGTAACCACCATCGGGCCTGCCTGCACTTACGAGAGTACAGGTTTTTTATAGAGGAAGGGCCCAAACACTATAAAAACAAGTAAACAAAACAAGACTGCCGCCGAAGTATTCCATTGTGAAAACCGCAGTGCACAGCAGGGCTTTAATGAAGGCATTCTTTAATGTTCTTCCAGGCCTCCCACCTGAAGTCGTGGAGCATAGATTGCAACTCGGGGTCTGGGGACTGCGTCGACTAAATTCATTAGATTTATTAAATGCATTCTCTCTTTGTTTCTCTTGCTTTTTTTTACCATTATGTTTTTGAAATTTGGAAGATAACCCTTGGGGTGAGATGAAAAATAACCCTTAAGATAAATGGCCTCTTTGTTTCTAGGTTTGCAGAGAGAGATTACCTTGAAAATATATATAATAGTTCCCAAGTCGTACTTTTATAGTGAAACAAAATAAAATAAATCCAAAGCCTGTCCCGATGTAACCTACTGCTGAGGTCCTCTCTCGTTGCTTTTTGGAGAGAAGAATGTTCCAGCAACATGATATACACTGAGATAATCTTCTGTCCTTAAATCCTTAAGAGTTCCAAAGGGCCTCTGCGACGAGCAAGAGTGATGGGAAACCGACTGAACTGAACTAAATTGCAGACATGTGGGTTTTTGCTTCAAGTGGTTTTGCTGTATGACTGTTCTTCAGGTAAGAACCCCGGAGGCAAGACAAACAGGCAATTATTAGTCCCACAGAACACCACAGGTGTGTAATGGGAGAGAGAGGGTTTTGACAGACACCAGATGAGTTAGAACACGTCGAGAAAAATATCGACCCCCTTCAAAAACACATGCCTTTCTAATAAGACCTCCTTATGCCTCGGGCCAGGCAACAATCATAGCAGATAGAACATTTCTGCCAACAGGCACTTTGGGACTTGGTGAGCAATGGGATGGCGTGCATCCAGCATTACCCATATTCCTCAGTATCGTAGATTTATTTGTTTGAGGCAAAAAAAATTAGCAACCACTGTCACGCAGGCACTGTTGGATGGAAGATGAATGCTTGTACAGGCATATGTTCTTAGCATAGCTCATGAATTGATATTGTATCGTGTCTGGCGTGTCTGTTGATTGAAGACATTCTTTATCTCATTGTGAAACTAAAGATGAAGAAGAGATGTTTTGATGGTGTGATCCCAAGCACTGTGCTCAGAGACGCTTTTGACCCACAAACTTTCCACTTTACACAAAACTTCCCGTCTTTTCCCCCTCATTTTAGTGTTTGTGTCTTGGCACAAACATTCTTTTGGAGACATTTGAAGCATATTTTTTCGGCATATAAAGATCTCTGAAGACGTCAAACCTCTTGAGTAGCGCACAAAAGAACTGTGAAAAGCGTCTCCTTGACTTCTTGAAGAGTACGTCTGGCTGCTTATGTCAATTTAATGTCAAAACAACTGCACTGAGAGAGTTTGTGAGGGAGTTTGTTTGTCAGCATTAGTAATAGAACTCATTCTTCATAGCTTTTAGGGGAACTCCAACACTGAGATGAAAACAGGAAGTCTAAAGAAAGAAAGAAAACGTTTGCGGCTTCTGTGTGTCAACGCCTATTTTTAAAAATAAGCAATTAGTAAAAACCACAATTTCCTCAAGCTGCCATGAGGCCTGTGTGCTTTTTGCTGCCAGCATGTTTTGGGCATAATAATAATCACGGTTCTATGCTCAGTAGAAAATGAATTCAAGAAAGGTTTGAGCACAAAGACAGTCTTGAATGTAACCACATCATCAGTCAGAAGCAAATCATTACTCTCTGCAGGCTAGCCGGCCCCTTGGGGCCAGAACAGGCCGCCACTCCATCCTGCGCGACGGTTTACGTCGTTACCAAACGGGCTGACCCAGCTGCACCCCGCGCATAATCAGACTCCAAACCCCAGCCTTGCATCAAACTCTTTCATTCGACTTACATCCACGTCGTCTGCATAATGTATGGGCACACATAGGTTATTCATTACAGTAGTTAACGTATGCAGTCATTACGCTATGGGCACGTTAGTCATTTATAACGCAAACAAATGACACAACAGATGTGTCCGTGAGTCTGTGACACCTGCTAGCTGAGGCTATTCATTCTCCCATTTAAGGGACATTATCGACCCACTGTGGTGTCTAAGATTGGCTTCTGGTCGCTGTTTGGCAGATGAAGATGATTAAGCGGCATTTAAAAATGTGTCTTTGCCATTGTGTCTGTGTGTGTGTCTGTCTGTGTGTGTGTGTGTGTGCTGGGGTGTGTGGGTGATGGTGTCATTCCCTTTGCCATCTGTCAGAGGGTGGCTGGTCAAGTTCCGTAGCAGCAAAAACCCGTTGGTGTGTGCGAGGGGGGTAGTTGTTTAATGCCATTATACATCATTCATTCAGTTCTTTCTTCCACTTTTCTTTCATTCTGTCTCTCCACTTTCCCTGCTTTTCTATCTGGCACTTTCGCTGTTCCTCCTCCTTCCTCTCATGTTGTTTTTCAGTATCTCTGCTTCCCTGATGAATTTCTCTGTGGCAAGTGGAGTGTGACAGAGGCTGAGTGGATCAATGCAGTCCTCTCACTACCCCCACCACCTCCACCACCCCCTCCCCTCTTTCCCCATCCTCTTTTCTCTGCTTTCATGTATTTAAAATGCAGCACAGCTCTATGTGTCTTCGCTGTCTGTCAGATTCATTCTCACCTTCTTCAGTTCATCTTTCCAGGCAATGGAGGGCTGCTGTTATCTAGGAGCTCTGGAGAGCTGAAACAAGAGATAACACACCAAAGGCAGAAAGCATTGTGGGGGTGGAGGTCTTTAGGAGGTGGACGGTGGTTCTGAGGCCCCTGTGGTAGCTGTACGTCATGCCTGCCGGTGACCCTTTCCTGACCCCTGTCAGCTCCTTGCCTTTGTGCGTAGGTGACTAATGACCCTTTGGTGACAGATTAGTTTCCACCGAAGACAAAGCAGGAAATGATTCCACTGTTGGTTTCCATGGGAGTGGGAGGTGTTTAGGAGGTATGGTATGGGCATACCCAATCTGTCACCATAGTGACATGGCTTGTGAGAGGGAGGTCAGAGAGGGGATTTGACCCCCCCAAAAGTCTATAAGTGGGCCTTTAGTCCGTCAGTTAGCATAGCACGTGCAGAGGATGCCAGAGCATATCATCTACCTCAGGTGAATGGTGATCTCATTCACATAATCACTATATCTCTGTCTCCTTGTTGTTCTCAACATTCACTTGTTTCTCACATCCGCTAGTTTCACTCAATATGTCGACCGAGCATTCAAATCTTTTTTTTTCTTCCCCCTGCTGAAATTGTGGCTCTTCTGTGGTGATTGCTGGGCTGAGCGGTGAGTGATTGCCACTAGCCTAAAGCTTTTCTATCTCTTTGTAAAAGCTCTCCATTTCAAATGGGTGTCTCTGCTTTAAATCTTCTTTAAAGAGAATCTGTCTTCTGTATCACACATCAGCTTTCAGCTAATGCTAGTCTTCACCAGATGACACTTCACTTTTAAATGTTTTCAGTCTGTCTTTATGCAGAAGTAAGAGTTTACTATATGTCAAACTATGACAACAGTATGATATTTACCATACTTCAGACAAACTATAACAACATCATGCTTTATCTTTAACAACACCACCAGCTAATGCTAGTCTTCACCAGATGACGCTTCACTTTTTACGGCTTAATTAATCAGCACTTTCTAATGTTTTTAGGCTGTCCTTATACAAATGTAAATTGACCATGTCAAACTACAACAATAGTACGCTGTTCACAATATGTCAAACTATAACAACATTAAGCTTTATCTTTAACAACACCAACACCAACAACAACAACAAAGACATCAAGCTCCAACTGCATTTTGTTTTCATATGTCTCACCCCCTGTGAGATGACTAGATTCACATGTGTTGAATAACAACTATTTGTTGAGAACAACTAATTATTAAAGCCCTCCCTAGATTTGAGTGTGACTGTAGTGATTTAATTAACATGAATTACCATATTAACATCAATTTGAGCTAAATTCATTTGATATTCTGGGAAAAAATAAAAATAAATGATGTCATGCAAGGTCATTGTCAACACCCAGTCATCAGCCTTGCCTCATCAAACATGCAGTAACATATACCAACTACATTATAAATGTATTATCAGTTACACCATCAGTTTACATTAACCACTATTCATGCAAGCTGACTCTGGATCTGTTAATGGACAGAAACAACCGTTCTCCGGGCATTCACGCATCCTCAGTGACTCCACTTCACAAACATCTGTTAAAGCAACATAGCCACAGAGAATGTTGATTACAGGGCTCAACGACCTGTGTGCGTGTGTGTGTGTGTGTGTGTGTGTGTGTGTGTTTGGTGGTGGTGACAGTTGTATGGACACCTCAGGGATCAGCTGATCTTGAGATACAGTGTGATCAGGAAACAGCTTAGAGTGGTGGGATCAGATTGCCGATTCTCTTGTTGCTCCCCTTGGCATCAGGAGCAGAGGATAACCTGTTTACAGATGTGCCTCCAGGGAGTCTTTATGGTGTCATTACCAAAGGGAGGGAATATCTGATTGTAGGCTACGTCTCAGGCTCAGTCATGGAAAGTGATGTGAGACCAAACATGAAAGGCACTCATAACAGTGTGAAGTTACATAGTGGTTTGATTTTAGGCTACACATGGAGGTTCATACACATTCAATTGAATAATTCATTGGGTCTATTATTGTCAATTATTGTTCTTAAATGAACTGCATTAACTGCAAGCAGATTCGTTTGTTATTTTGGCTAAAGAGGTAGCCTAAGAGTCTTATGTGGTTATTAAACAATCATGAAATTATTGCAGAAATAGCCTCCATCCGAATGATGAAAGATATTTTTTAGCCTATAGGCCAGTCAATCTAGCTCAAAAAAGGGCCAAAACTTAAACTAATTGCAATAGTAATGGTTCATACTTTTTATTGATCCTTAAACCCTCCTGCATCACATATTAAAAATCTACCCATTTATATTTAGTGGAACATACTTTTATTCAAGGTCAAAGGTAGCAATTTCCAATGCATTTTGCCATTGAGATTTACTACAGGTGAAATGGGTAAAATTTTAAACTATAGATATCAAATTTAAACTTTCACAGTTGTTTACTCACATTAAGGCAAAGATTTTTTGTATTGCAAGTTTTCTGAAATGTGATGTTTAGATATGCAAATGAGACCAGTTTTACTTAAATATGCAATAATTTGCATATATTTCTAGAAAACTAAATCTGAACAATAGGTACAGTCAACTTCAAAATAATTGCTGAATTTTGCTTCTATATTGGATACCAAAAGCCTATGCAAAGGGAATATTTGATATCACTTCATATCACCTCAGAAATGAAGAAATCAAGTCAAGTCAAAATCAATGCGTTTCAATGGAAGTACATTATAGAGCAAATGATTGTCAATGATATGGTATGATGGAAGTATCTCAGTGCATGCCAACTCACTTGATATGTTGTCTAAAGGTCAATATCTTCCTTATGTGACTTGGCATGTCACTTGAGATACTTCCATCATACCATATCATTGAAAATCATTTGTTCTATAATGTACTTCCATTGAAACGCATTGATTTTGACTTGACTTGATTTCTTCATTTCTGAGGTGATGTGAAGTAATATCTAATATTCCCTTTGCATAGGCTTTTGGTATCCAATATAGAAGCAAAATGCAGCAATCATTTTGAAGCTGACTGTACCTATTGTTCAGATTTAGTTTTCTAGAAATATATGCAAATTATTGCATATTTAGGTAAATCTGGTCACATTTGCATATCTAAACATCACATTTCAGAAAACTTGCAATACAAAAAATCTTTGCCTTAATGTGAGTAAACAACTGTGAAAGTTTCAATTTGATATCTATAGTTTAAAATTTTACCCATTTCACCAGTAAATCCCAATGGCAAAATGCATTGGAAATTGCTACCTTTGACATTGAAAAAAAGTATGTTCCACTAAATATAAACGGGTAGATTTTTGATATGTTAATTAGATATACCTAGGGATCACAAAACACTTGGAATGATTACTATTGCAATTAGTTATGGGTCAAACGCTAGATTGACTGGCCTACTAGGCCTTGGCTACTCTAGCCTACTAGGTCGACCCTGCTGTCATGAAAAGTATGACGTCAAACCTTGGAGACAGTAACTATGCAGTTGTTTTCATGTGTAGGCTATCTTATGTTTAGAAGTCTGGCACTTCAAAAATAAGCTAACAAGGTTACAGCTGTTTTTTCCTTTATATTTTGTTAGAATGGAGTGCAGTCTTCACGTCTTTGACCGGTTTGGCGCTAAACCTATTATCTGTGCAGCTAGCCTGGCTGCAACAGCTGTGGGCACTGTGGCTTTATTTTACCAATGGAACAAGGAGATAGCGGAGACCGCCGAGATGGCGACACAAACCGAGAGGGAGACCATGGAGGTGGCAACCCATGCTAGATGGGTTACAGCAGAGGTGGGATCCCAGGCACGTTGTATGACAGCCGAAGTTGCCAGTCAAGCCGATTGGGAGATGGCTGATGGCATGGGAGATGGCATCCCGTCGGGGTGGGTAACGGCTGTGGCTAATGCACAGATTCAATTATGGGAGACCACCGAAGCTGACATCCAGGCAACATGTGAGTCTGCAGAGGTCGACAATCAAGTGGACTAGACTGATGGTAGGCTAATGTTTATGTTTATGGAATTTAGCAGACGCTTTTGTAAGCGACATAGCCTACGGCTTAATACAAGAATGAAGGCCTAGAATGAAAACAACAGAAAGCTAAATAGTTTTAAAGAGTTAGGCTAAATCTGCATTAAGAATATAGCAGCCATAACTCATAAGAGCCAAGAATGATTTAATTAGCTGAATATATGTCAGATATATATACAGTAGTAGGCCTAGCCTATGACGCTTTTTGAAAGACTCAAAACTATCACAGGAACGCAGAGCACTGGCAACTCATTCCATACTGACAAAATATGAACTCATTCCACCAACGAAGATGGATGTGCCAAATGGCCTACCGTCACAACATAAGCTATTCAGGGGTGCTTTCCTAAGCAAAGGTAGGCCTACAAAGCGCTTTACAGATATAATAAAGTAAACAGAACACGAAATATCTAAAAACAATACAAATAAGACCTGATTATTTCGCCTAGGCCTACCCCTTTTCACAGATTCACCAACAAACATAATTCTGTAACCTAAGAATCTGCTTCTAACTACTACTTCTAACTAGTATAGAAGACCAAAAAAGGAAAAGCTTCTGATAAGGGAGCTAAAGCAGGTTGAACATGGCAGAATTAGACTGGAAAAGAGGTCCAGGTAGAGGGCAAAGGGATTAACTCTGCCCGTGGAGATCCCTGAAGATGTCGTATGTGTTCTTAACGACCTTGACGCGCTCTTGGACAAAGAGTTAGAAGAAATGGATAGCAATGAACAGAGGGAAGAGGATTTTCAGCTTGTGATGGAAAAACTCCAGTTAAGAGGTAGAGACAGGAAAGAGCTGGAGATAGTGGACGACGATGTGAAAGCTGTGCTTGACTCTCCAGGATAAAGTGGACTCAACTTTGGGTGAGTAGGCTAGAAGACATCTGCTCAGATTGGGTGTAAGAAGGGCGTGGGTGTGACTTGAGCTCAGCGCAAAATCAGTGGGCTATGCAAAGAGCTCACATTTAAAACATCAAAATTGTTCAGCATTGAATTTTAATGAAATGTTCCCCCATTGTGTTTAGGTTCAGAGGGACTGAAAGCAGAAAGCGGAGAAAAGGTGAGAGTGTTGAGGCCAGAGCCTGGAGACAGGAACAAGGAGGCTGAACAGGAAACCACTCTCTGGAGTACCACAGAGAACCACAAAAGCTCCATCCCCTAGGGGGAGGTTTCGGGTAGCAGGGAACAGCAGCAGACGGACCATGTGTAGGATTGACACAGACAACCATCAAGAGCCATCAATAAAACCAACAATTTCTAGTGATCTTCACTGTTTCTCGCCAATTAATTTCTCATAATTCTGCAACCTAATGACTTATACCAAACCATTCCAGTAAAGTCCAGATGGCAATGTACACCCCCCCCCCCCCCCATATTTTTTTTAGTTTTAAATGTATACTTGTTTTGTTTAAAGTACATTTTATCTGTTTCTTGTATACAAATTAGCAAAAACTTTGTCGAAACACCATCATTCATGTCTCTGATTCCTCAGTGGTTAATGGCTCTGTCTATATTCTAGGGAAGATGTGAGCCATATGCTTCTGTAAAGCATGTCACCTACACTGAGGTATATGAATATCTACTTTAGCTGAAGAGCTATTTCTACTATCTCCTCGTCACATCATATATGAGTGAACATGATTACTGTTGTTCAGTTGATATGCCATGTTGTTACCTCTTCTTAGTTCTTAGGGTTGCCCCTCATTGAGACTGAGTCCAGTTGTTGCAGCTAGTCTCGTTACGAATCTTTGGTGTAAATGGGTCTTTACTGCTAGTGATTCCATCCTGTTCCATGCTGGTGTGTTTGTGGATGTGTTTTTGCTCTGGCAGGGGCCAGGAGACAGCAGCCTGCAGCCTGAGGCCACACAGGCTCCCTACCTGGACCACGTCCGTCCACAACATTCATCAATGCCCTCATCGCCTCTAGACTCGACTGCTTTAAGAGCTCTCTCTATGGCTAAGAGCTTTCTCTGTGGCTTACCGCACAAATCCACCAAGAAGCTCCGATATCTCCATGACGCTGCTACCCACCTGCTCACCTCCACCCGGCGCTGAGACCACTTCACCCTGGTCCTTCAGAACCTCCACAAAGCATTAATCAGCCTGGCCACACCCCATCTCACCGACCTCCTCCCCCACCTCTTCTCAGTCTCAACACATCGGCACAGGTTTATGAATGCAGATACCTTAGAGACCACCACTACCAAGCTCCAGACCTGGGCGTCGGGGCCTTTTCTGCAGCTGCACCCTCCCTCTGGAACACCGTTCCTAACCACTTCAGACTGTCAAACACCATCTGCCAGGCAGCGTCTCAAAACCCACCTCTTCAAACTAGCTTTCTCTTATTAAATAACTCCCCTAGTCAACCACATACGTCTCTCATCAAACATCTCTTCAAGCTTTTATTTTTAAGCTATGTATAGATGTTCTGTAGACTAGAGTGTCTAGAAAAGGGCTTTATAAATGTATTGTTACTAGTAGTCGTAGTGGTAGAAGTAGCAGTAGTTGAAGTATTAGTAGTAGTAACTGTGCAATTCTACATCAATAAATCATTTGAAACATTCTGTATGCGTTTTTGCATATATACAGTGTTTCAAATGATGTATTGATGTAGAATGATGATGACAATACTTTTTCTCTTTTATTTCTTGTGTATGTGCTGCTTTGTGCTGCTTTATATCACCTTGTATATTTATCTCTAATCACTCTGTTTCATATTATCCATTGTGTAATCTTACCACTCATCAGTTACACTACTACTGTAGGTTTTGTGTTGTCCTGCTTAGGAAAGGTAGGCTATTGCAGTGGCAAAGCTTACCATCCCCGTGGTAAATTGCAGTGTAATTCTCAGGCTCCATTAGGAATAGCTGTTAGAGCATAAATTAAACACTTCATTATTTTGCTATCATAACGATTGCACAGTTACTGTTAGTACTGTCAGTTCCATTAGCCACTTCTAAATGTGAACACATTCAATTGGCTGCTGTCAGTGATCTTGTTTCTGCCATATTCTTGTGAGAACAGGCAGTTTTGAAACATGACACTCTTTGTAGCAATCTTTTTCTGTCAGCTCACACTAGGTTTCTACACTTTTCCTACCAGCCAGCTCATTATAGATTATACACAGAACACACAGTATATGAACACAGAAACAGCTGTTTTCACCTGTCTTTTTAGAGACCTAATTTTCATCATGTCTCAGACAGGTTCTTGATTACATACATCTCACACCTGCCATGCATCTTTCTGTATACCATGTACTGTACATGAAAGCACACAACATCTAATAATGCAGAGTTTGATTTATTTTATAACTACTTTGAGCAATTTAGAGGGACTAATCGAAAGCCCTCGCAGTGATGGTATAGCTCTTGTGGACTGACTTATGCATCTGATGTTCTCTAGCTAAAGGGGGAGGGGATGTTTGACAGAAAGTTTCTGCGTAGATTTTATGTGTGTGTGTGTGTGAGAGAGAGAGAGAGAGAGAGAGAGAGGGTGTGCGAGTGTGTGTGTGTGAGAGTGAGTGAGTGGTGGGGGGAGTATGTGAGCTTTTGCATGTGAGAATTTGTTCTCTGGGGTCTCTAGGAGACTGTCAATCCCGTATCCAGTGGTTTCAGCGGTTCCTTTGATGTTTCCACTTTAGATTCCGTGTCTGTGTGAGGGATACGCACATCTGCGCCTCTGGACACATCAACCGAACATCAACAGAATCAACGGCTTTAGTGTTTCATTATTTATTAAGTCTTGGAAACCAACAATCTCTAGATAATTCATCCCTGCCAACACCCACGAATATCAAGGAATACTCTATCTCCCGTTGCTACATTCCTAAATCACCCACCAGGCTAGTTAAGGAATAGTGTCGAACATTTTCCGGAACAACACATTAATTTCTAACATATTGTACACACCTGTACTTGTCTGGCTGTTTAATTAACTTTAGTTGCTGACTTACCTTAATGGTTTGTGTCTTCATGAATATGTAACCAGTGAAATTAACTTTCCCCTTTCACTTCATCACGTCACAGACGCCAATAATGAGCCGAAGCTGATTCAGTATGCGTGTCTGGTCATGATGTCACCTTAGGGGAAGCTGTTACTACATCATTCAATAAGGGTTGCTGTGCATAAGTTAAATAGCTGTGTGAAAGTAAAGGTGTGTGTGTGTGTGTGTGTGTGGCCATTAAGAGAGAGAAAAATGATTCTTCGCCTCTCTTTTCCTCTGGCATCCCTAGTAAGGAGAATATTAATTAGAGGTTATGTTTTATTAATGCAGTTGTGCGAGAGTTTCTCAGTGTGTTGAGTGTGTGTGTATGTGTGTGTGTTTGAATTTGTGTCTGGATGTATTTGTGTGTGTGTGTGTGTGTGTGAGTGTGTGTGTGCGCGCGCAAGCGCACATGTATCTTCCCTCTTCCCCTACTGTGCAGATGTGCTTCCTGTTGTGACAGCTGTTCACCTGAGATTGCACGATTGCCCAATGTTGCAGTTATAGGGTCTCAAATTGCAGTGTGCCCTCAATAAGGCTGTCTCTCTCTCTCTCTCTCTCTCTCTCTCTCTCTCTCTCTCTCTCTCTCTCCCTCTCCCCCCCCTCTCTGTATGTGTATGTGTGTGTCTGTGTCTGTGTCTGTGTCTGTGTCTGTGTCTGTGTGTGTCTGTGTCTGTGTCTGTGTCTGTGTCTGTGTGTGTTAGATGGGAGTGGCGGTATATTTTCAGCAGTTGACAGCTGGAGTTTGACTGACACTTCTAGCTTGTATGTTCCCCTTGGATGCACACACTTCATGGCTGGACTCTGTCCCTTCTCCTCCAACTCTTCCATCTTTATCTCTCTCTCTCTCTCTCTCTCTCTCTCTCTCTCTCTCTCTCTCTCTCTCTATCACATACGCTCTCTCTCTCTCTCTCTCTATCTCAAATGCTCTCTGTATATAACATATGGTAGTAACAGCTCTTTATATGCCACACACATCTGGCGAATGTTTACACAGGCCAACTAAGCAGAGGAAAATACTTTTAACTTTTTAACTTTTAATTACTTTTATGTTTAAAAATACTCCCCGTAATAAGCCCCGTAACTGGTCTCATACAAGGCAGACATCCCAATTCCTGGGGTTTGGGGGTGGATGTGGAGGTGCAGAAAGAAAATGATTTAAAACATGAGATCCACAGACAGCTGAGCCAACTACCTTTTTTCCCCCTCTATGGTGCGTTCAGCAAGAAATGACTGGCTCTGTATGCAGGTATACGGTGCGGCTCTTTTTGAAGTCTGGTGGCGGCGGCGCGCTTATGCACATCGGTAATGCTGCCGCGTCGTCCTCCACCAGGAGACAATGGGAGGGCTCGCGACAGGATGAAACAGTGGCAGCCTCGTCTGGCATCTCTCGGCAGGGCCCCACCGCGGGCCGGGGTGCATTATTGATGCCTCCTTCTCAACAGCTGCCTGTGCGCCCGCATACACCGAGGAGCGCAAACGCAATGCCATACTGCAGCAGCCATCTCGAGCAGGTAGAAACAACATCCACGCAGCAGGGTTTGTGATAACAACGTCCATGAGAGTGTGCAGAGACATCCGATAAAGAGTTTATCATTTGAATGTGTAGTAACACGGTGACAGGCAAATAGGGGAGGGAGTAGTATCTTTTTTTTTTTTGAAAAGTTAAGAGTTCTTATGACTAAGTTGGGCATCATGAGGCTATATTTGAAAAACATATTTTTTTTCCACACAGCATCTATGGTTATGGTATTTTGCAGACATCTTCGCCCAAAGTTGATTACCGGTATGCATTTGTGCTTAGAAATACATCATTAGCATGGAAATATAATTTTGCATACAACTATACATGCACGCACATAGTTGCAGATAAGCATGCTTAAAAGAAAAGCAAATAGATACATTCATGTATGAAATCATACAGGTATTACACACGGTTTTAAATGTGGTAAAAGTGGTTTTAAATGCATAAAGCACACTCATTCTTGCCGTTTTGAGATGTTTTATTCTGTCCTGATGCGACATTGAGATAAAGTTCTGGGCTGCTTGGCCCTTGTGGTGTAAATTAAATTATGGTAAATACTCACTTCAAGTGTTTGCGCCACCCCTTGGGTGTGTGCCAAAACAAGAATCAGTGTGTAGCACATGAAAGAAGACAGGAAATCACTTTTGGGGGGAATTTGGTTTGCCTCATTTGTACGCGATTACACAAGCCAACTTGGCGAGCCAGCCTAATTACCGATCCAGAATCAAGTGACAACGCTTAAACTCCCACTGTTTAGATTTGGGTGTGTATGGCAGAGAGGAACCCCCTGCTGATGTGATGCAGCCATTAAAGCTGTGGGTCACGTGACCTCGGCTGACTGTGAGGGGTGTGTGTGTGTGGGGGGGGGGGAGTGTGTATGCTCAGAAGCAGCACCCAGCGGTACGCTGATTTATTTGGCAGGGGAGGAGACGCAGCCCTGGGCTGGACGATTCATCTCGGGGAGGCGCATTGGGAGCCTGTTTTTATGGCCCAGTGCAAGTGACCCTGAACTGTGTGTGTTTTCATCTGCGCTCTGCCCTGTGATGCACTGTATCCCTGCCCCCACCCTTACAAGCACATACAGTACACGCATAAACACACACACGCACGCACACACAGACACACACACACACACACACACACACACACACACACAAATATATTGGTGGTTGTGGTGGTGAGTAGTAAAGAGAGAGACAAAAATAAAGAGTGGAATAGAGAGAGAGAGAGAGAGAGAGAGAAAGAGAGGGGAGTGGGAGAGCATACACATGCAACATACAGTATATCTGTTCACATTAAAGATGCAGACTGTTCACACTGCTTTCCTTGTCTGGACACTGCAACCCTTTTTCTTCATCTGGTATGTGTCGCCTGTGTGCTGATGAGTCACATGGCTATATTTAGGAGCAAACCTGATTTGCTCGGTAAATGAAGAATTAATCTAACATGTCCGGTGCTGTCGCAGGAATGGGAGAATCTCAACATGACATCTTTCTTGCTGGCTTTTATATTTGATGTTCAGATAAGCATACAATGATCAAATAATAACTCTGCTATTCTTCAGTATTCACTTTTGTCTATTTGCTTTTGTGATTTTAAGAGAAAGGATGGAATGACCATGATGGATATTGCATATTTTATAGATATCACATCCAGCCACTAAGATAAATGAACAAAATATGAATAAAACATCACAACTGTACCCGCGTGTGTGTTTGTCTCTTCTTTCATATTCAGCTGCAGATGGCCCAGAAGCTGTAAGAAGTATCACCTGAGAGAGATAACACACACTTACATTTGCACACAAATAAACACACACACACACACACACACACACACACCACACCACACACACACCACACGCACGCACGCACACACACACACACACACACACACACACACACACACACACACACACACACACACACACACACACACACACACACACACACACACACACACACACACACACACACACACACACACAGTACACACATGTGAGTCTCTCTAGCCTGTAGTGATGCAGGGCTCCTTTGTGTATTTCCATTGTGGTTATTATCAGGAGTCGCTTCTCTGTTAGTCGTTAATCATACTAGGCACTGCAGTGTTTCACTAATTTAATTAAAACCAAGCTTTATAAAAGAATGGACTGCAGCATATGCAACCTAGATATGAAGTGTGTATGTGTGTGTGTGTGTGTGTGTGTGTGTGTGTTTTCTCCAATAAAGCTTACTGAATTGAAATGGAAAGAGGGACAGAGAGATGCAGAAAGAAAACAGAAGAGTACCTCTTTCCTTGTAAAATAAAATGTGATTGTGATTATAAATTTATGTGATTGCCAGTATGCAGTTACCTCCTTGTTAACGTCTTGATAACAGCAGATTGTTATTTGTGAATGCGACTGTTCTATGACTGCACAGTCTTCTAGTTATTCTATGACTTGCATGTCCCCAGCTGGTTGTCATGACAACAGCCCTTGGGGGGACTGTTTGGGAACAGGTGGGAATTGGTGGTGGTGGTGGTGGTGGTGGTGGTGTGTGTGTGTGTGTGTGTGTGTGTGTGTGTGTGTGTGTGTGTGTGTGTGTGTGTGTGTGTGTGTGTGTGTGTGTGTGTGTGTGTGTGTGTGTGCGTCAGGGTTCAGGCAGGCTTGAGCCATGGACAGATTACTGTAATGTAATGAGGGGTGCACTTATGCAGGAGCTCCAGTCATCTCAGCAGAGGACAGAAGTACTCTGGATATTTAGAATGCTCTCTGTGTGTTTCTCTCTCTCTCTCTCTCTCTCTCTCTCTCTCGCTCACTCCCTCTCTCTCTCTCTCTTGCTCATTCCCTCTCCCTCTCTCTCTCTCTCTCTCTATCTCTCTCTGTTTCTTTTACTTTACATCTTCAGGTGTTACATCTAACACCTTTATATCTTGTGTTTTAAGTCATATTTCATATATTTATTTTAGTTGCTTTAGACTTATTTATTACATTTTTCAAATAGAAAAATGCATCATCCCATAGTTCATGGTCTTCCCATCCATCTCTTAAAAAGATTATTTGGCCATCACTGCTGCACTGTACCTCCGGTGGACGTGTTATATGTGTGAGGCTTCTAACTGCTTTACAAACTGGTTCAATTTCTCTCAATGTCCAGGTAAAACTACCTTTGAAAAATGACCAAATGATACGACAAGTATGGTGTGAAACGTTGCTGGAGGTGAGAGATGCATCAAATGAAATATAACCCAATCCTCCTTTTGTACTTCCCTCCACACTTTGAGGGAAAAGAGGGAGAATTGCGGCTTCTTCTGGTGGATGGCATAGATTCCCAGATGCAAGCACATATGTCTCCCTATCCTCAGAGGAATCGCATTGCATTTGGCAAGCATTCCCTTTCCAATTACATGCTTATTATTAAAACATGGCCGGCCTGATCCCTTATCTCCAGGCTGTGCGACAGGACATTCCTGGTCTGCGTTCTCCTTGATATCACTAAAATCACACATGACGATGTCTGACCTACCTAGCAACGGTCCTCTGTGGCTCTGCTAAGGGGACACAATGATTTATTTGCTGAAGGAGACATAATATACTCATCTTCTTCCTGCTGACGCGCAACTTGCTTGTTCTGTCCCGAATGCATTCAGCGGTGTGACTGAGGATTCAGTTTGCACGCTCGCTCAATGTATAGTCAATAGTTATTAGTACATAATTACAGCTTGATTAAACTTAAAATGAAACGATAAATTCATATTAGGTCTAAAATTACTCTCTCTCTCTCTCTCTCTCTCTCTCTGAACGTGTGTGAGAGAGAGTGTAAAGGTTGAGAAGATTTGAATTTTTATATGTATTTTTGAGGACACTTCATTATGGATGCCTCCACCACAAAAATGCATGGATAAAAATTAAAGTCTGCAAAAACAAACAAACAAACACACAAACAAACAAACGGTTTTGGCCAAGCGTTAGTGGGAGAGTTTACAGCCAGAGTGTAATGTTTGGCCCCATATGTATAGGCGACCTCTATAGGCCCTGGGATCCTGGACTGAATATGAAAAAGGGTTAGTAGAAAATATCCAAGATGTTGTCCCCTATTAGTCATTGATACTACAGGTCTTCTCCAAAATCATGTTAATAAGTTCCCACTCAGCTTTTTGAGGAATGAAATCTAAGATTCTCACTTATTCTCATGGTCATCTTGCTAGCACACTAGCGGCTATTGGGGCTAACTTTGATCTCAGCCATGATCAAGCGTTGCATTTCTCCATCAGGATCCAAAGTAAGATGCCAAAACGGGTGTCAGCTAAATTTGCCGCTTCTTTGGTGCCCGTCCATGCAGTTGCCAGTGTGTGTGAGTGCCAGTCCATTTGGACAAGCAGATGCCACAACAAGTTGGAATTTGTCCACATGCAGATGCCAGTATAAGAGCTGGCATTCCAGCTCCAAGGCCTTGTACCTGTGTACAGACTTAGAACTGTGAGGAGGTGAGATGGCATTTGGTATGGCACCTCCAAAGGGTAGTGACGCCACCCAGTGGCTGACAGAAGAACAGCATCAGGAGGAGTCTAAGATGATGAAATGACTGAAGATGGAAATCAAATTTCAGTATGCTCATATGACATTATTTGATGGTATTACCTGACAAGTATGCTCAGTGCATCAGCTTCCACTGATTTCTAACTATGCAAATGAATTCGTTGCAGTGTTGCATTTTACACTTTGTCAATTCACATAAACAAACATACACATAGGCCTACACAAACTTGAATTTTTGATAGCTATGCCGCTCATAGGATCTCAGGATTTTTGCTTTAACAAACATATCAGACTTGCAAATTGTCTTCATTGTTGTTGCTTCTCATGGTGAGTATTAGCATCTTCATACAGTAGTATCTGTATTAGTTCTGATTAGATGGTGGTGATGTCTGAGTAGTTGGCAGGAGAGTGATCTGACTGTGCAATGCTGTTAGACCTCATAGGAGTGAGAGGGAGCTGAGACACATATGTGCGGTGAAAACATATTTCCCCAATTCTCGATTTCCTCTATTTTAGCATAGGCTATTTGTAACACTTAAGATAATCAAGCTAATTCTAATATTAGACATACATGTATAAGATAACCAGAGTAAGCACAGAATGCAGTTTGTAAATAATTTAACTGAACAACCTACCTACAGTACCTAGTAGCCTACCAACTGCGGGGGACCTGGCTACCAGCCGCGGGCGACCTGGCCACCAACTGCGGGCGATGTGCTGCTGCCGCGACTGATCTGCTGCTGGCCTGCGAGCTGCCATGCTCTGCAGCGGTGCTGGCGATGGAGGCCGGAGGCAACTGTTGCTGTCGGGGGTCCACCGAATTGCTCATCTGCAGGGTCGCTCATAGCTTTGGACTGCTTGGTGCTTCTGCTGCTAGGCCTACTGCTTCATGGTGCTCTCCAGACGGCCTGTCTAGCGCCGTCTTCGGTTGGCCTGATAGCTAGGCTAGGCTGTGCGTCTTCATTGCCCTGGGACTTGAGTGCAGTCGATTGGACTAAGTTGACGTGGACTTTTCTGTTTTTTTGTTTGTTTTATTATTTATTTAACATTTGTTTATTGTATGTCTTGTATTGTATGTCTTGGTGCCACGGGTACGCTGGCGATTACGCCACTCCGTCCGGCATCTTGTCTTGTATATTTTGTGAATTTGTTTTGTTTGTTGTGTTGTCATGGGTACGCTGGCGACTACGCCACTCCGTTTCGGCACTGTCTCTGTGTCTCTGTGTTCTGTAAAGCGCTTTGGGCTGCACTCAGTGCACATTAAATGCGCTATATAAATAAAAGTACCTTACCTTACCTTACCTTACTATTCAAAAAAGTAATTTACAAAGTAGTCACAAAATTAACAAATTAACCAAATCTAGATGATGCTGCCGCAATCTAAAGAAATCCAAGAACAGATGAGAAACAAAGCCATTGACATCTGTCTGTCATCAGTCTGGAAAGGGTTACAAAGCCATTTCTAAGGCACTGTGACTCCATTGAACCACAGTGAGAGCCATTATCTACAAATGGAGAGAACAGTCATGGACCTTCCCAGGAGAAATGTATCCAAGAGTGCATCGACGACTCACCTAGGAGGTCGCAAGAGAGCCCAGACTCACATCTAAAGAACCGCTGGCCTTGTCTGCCTCAGTTAAGGTCAGTGTTTATGATTCCACAATAAGAAAGAGACTGGGCAAAAAATGACATCCATGGCAGAGTTTCAATGCGAAAAACCACCGCTGACCAAAAATAACACAAAGACTCATCTTGCATGATTCCAAAGACTTTTGGGATAATATTCTGTGGACTGATGAGTCAAAAGTGGATATTCATGGAAGGTCTTGTTAAATCTGGCATAAAGCTATCACAGCATTCCACAAAAAGAACATTATACCAACAGTCTAACATGGTGGTGGAATGGTCTGGGGCTGCTTCTCTGCTTCAGGACCTGGGCAACTTGCCATAATTGATGGAACCATGAATTCTGCTCTACCAGAAAACCCTTAAGGAACATGTCAGGCCATCAGTTCATGACTTAAAGCTCATGTGCGCAGTTGGGTTATGCAGCAGGCCAATGATCCGCAGCACTCAAGAAAGTCCACCTGAGTGGCTCAAAACAGACAACATTAAGATTTTAGAGTGGCCTAGTCAAAGTCCTGACTTAAAAATCCAATCAGAGGTGGAGTCCAGCTTCAGAAAGTAAAAGTGCCACCATATATATGTGCCAAACATTCACTTAAACCAGCTGATTCGACTCAATAAACAACTCATCAGGCAGGTAGACCAGCTTTGGTGAGATCATCTGCGTTAAGTGCACAGGTTGGGCTTCTACTTTCTGAAGCTGGGCTTTTCCACCTCTGAATCCAATTGAGATGCTTTGGCATGACCTTAAATGAGCAGTTTAATGTGTTTAATGTCCTCCAATGTGGCAGAATTAAAACAATCATGAGTGTGCTAAAATTCCTCTACGGTCGGTGATGCAAAAAACTCATTGCCAGTTATTGCAGTTAATGTTTGATCGCTGACTGTTGTTGGTGTCAAGGGTGGTTATTAGGTTT
The DNA here is from genome assembly GCF_963854185.1 of Sardina pilchardus. NCBI lineage: Eukaryota > Metazoa > Chordata > Actinopteri > Clupeiformes > Clupeidae > Sardina > Sardina pilchardus. Next base: position 6,204,582 of record NC_085009.1, on the reverse strand, counting down.
TGGGGGCAATTACTTTTTAGTATATAGGTTTTGAAACTCTTTACTTTCAATAAATGCAATAATCATTCAAAAGCTGCATTTAAGAGCTGTTCGTTCCTGTCTTCATTTTATATTTAAGTTAGTTGGATGATCTGAGACTTAAATGTGCCAAATATGCAAAAATAGAAGAAATCAGAAACGGGGCAAATACTGTCCCACAGCACTGTACCTAAGACTATTATCATAAATATATCTGAGAAACACATGGGAGCTCTATTCAAAGAACTGTGTTATTGTTGAAATTACCAAGAAACTGGTTAGGGAACGTTTTCAGGACCTTGGAGAGCCACTCTATACCACATGAGGTTTCAGCACCATGGACAGGGCCTGGAGACTTATCAACAACTGTGTCTGATACGTCTCTAGAGGTTCAACTCTGATCGTTATCAACTCTTTCATTCCTCCAGTAATTACTCAAATATTAACTGTATTAACTGACCACATGCTATGCTGCCTTTTAAAATGGATGATGTTTAGTGTGAAAAGGCAGTTGGGGATAAGCTTCCATTTTAGCTTCAGTGAGCCTTGAGGACTTTGTATGTTGCTCTCTGTCATATACTGTATGAGTCATATTAGTAGACTACTATAGAGCACCGGACAGAAGATGACATCTAAATATTTATAGCAATCAGTAGTTTGTTTCATCACAGACAGGGTGTTAACATTAAAATGACTTCACCGTATTTCACTCAAATCTCATATAACCGCTTTGTTCCATGATGCTCATAGCTGCACCTAAGTTGTTGACCATCTCTATTCAACCTATAGACACACATAAAGTAGTTGGAGACAGGTGGGTGTGGCAAAGACGTCTAGACAGTGGATGTCTTTCTGGCTGAGCGAGGGTGAGGGAGAGGCGGGACCTCTGAGCTACTCTCTGTCTGTCACCTGCTCCCCGGCTCCCGTTGGCACGTTCTGCTGTCACTCACAACAGCTGATTGCTCAGACTCTGCAACCCTGTTTTGTATGGCATGCGTCCAACACTCCAGCCCCGAGTTTGTCTTCTGTTGGCAAAGCCATTATCCACAATGGAATAGCTAGGATAATATTAGGATTGCCAGCACAGTTTGAATCAAACATGAGGAACAAATGCCACTTGTGTGAGGTCAGCAAAAAGCACAAAATGTGTCTCAGAGAACAAGTGGAACAAAGAAAAAAACGTTGTTAGTCTTTGTGACATTATTGTTAGCCTTGTAATACATTTCAATTTGAGCTCTTTTGAAAAAAAAAAAAAAAAAAAAACCCATATAGTCAAAAGTAATTGATCATGTATTTATAAGTCCTCACTATTTGTCTTGAATTAAAACACTAAATACAAAGGAGCCTTTAATCAGTTGAGGAATGCAGACTGGCATGTTGAGGACTTTAAGCAAGGTCAAGTATTTGGACTTTACTTTGGACTTACCTGGGACCTCTGTGTATTGACTGGAAACTTGTTACAGTACCACTGTTGAATTCATCAATTTGGGACTTGCTTGTTCTTTGCTGAACAATGGCTTTACCTCACCTCCGTACCTTCAAGCAATTTTAAATCATGAACGTCATTAATATAAAATGATTTACACAGAACATATAATTTAATTAATTAAATGCTTTATTCATAAAGTAAAAATGTATTAACTTGAAGGTAGGGAGAATTTTACCCGGGGAGTTTGCCTTTAAGTGCAAAATTGAATTCTTCTATGATATTTGAGTCTAATCACCAGGGGGTCTCATAAATATACATTGACATGCCTGGAGCAATCATGTAACTAAACAAGACCCAACCCTATCAATTTTTATCAAAATCATTTGGTTTTGCCTCAAGGCCTTACACTCAAATGGCACCCGACTCTGCAAATGATCTATTTTCTTGATATCCGGCCCTCGAAGCCTTCAAGGCAGACCAGCAGAGGCTTGTGGAAATGTGGGCTTACAGTAACATTCATTTTCTCCATTTTCAGCTATCTGAGCAGCCAGCCATATCAACAAATGTGATAACGCTGCTGTTTTAAAGACTCATAAAGTAACAGAGGGAGAAGTGCACTGGTGAAACTAAAATGCACCAGAAAAGCCTGTTGTTTTCTTTGTGTGACTTCCTGCAGTGTCAAACCTCAACAGCTTATCACAGTCCATTACACTACAGACTGTGTGACAATATCAAAAATACAGAAATTATCAAATTTAATTTGAATTTAATTTCACTTATAGAGCGCCAAAACATTATACATGTCTCATGGCGCTTTACAGAGTGTTAAACATTCAAAGAGAGCCCATGTGTAACAGGGGCAAGGAAAAACTCCCTAGAATTGGAGATACATATAAAACAAAGACCATAAGAGTTGACGGAATGTCTTTCAGAATTGTGTAAAACACAACATTGCACAGAAATAGTAGGGTCATATACACGTGGTGGTCACTTCTCATTCCCAGAGCTCAGTCATTAATAACTTTTTATGTTTGACATTTTAGATATCCAGGTTGACATTTAACATGACAGTGCCAATTTAATGAAAATAGCATAGCCCTATGATGACCACACTTCACGCTTGAATATCTAAAAATGCACAGTTCAAAGGTCTTACTTCATGTTAAAAGTTGACATTAAGAGTTCCATTCAAGAAGTAGACTTGGGTTGTTTTCCTCTCAGACCTTGAAAGGCAACAGGTATAAAAAAAGATTTCTGTCTGGAAGTTGGGATCTTCTGATGGTTTAACACCAAATCCACCTCTCTTGCAAAAAAGACAAATCCTCATATTCTGTGGGCTTAAGATAAAACAAAGTATATTTTTTGAAATTCAATATCTCAGTGACTCACAGTCGTTGTTGTTGGTATGACATTTCCTGCATACAAATTGCATTATTCATTTTCATAGCCTGTGGGTTTCATTCTCTTTGCATCAGCAGGCCATGGCTATCTAAACCAGGGAAAATATTGTTCACATACAGTATACTGTATACTTGAAACCACATATGCTAAATGCACACACACACACACACACACACACACACACACACACACACACACACAAATAAACAAACAAACAAACACACACATAAACAAACAAACAAACAACGTACAGCGCACATACTGTAAATAAGCATGTTCAGTGAAATTGTATGAAAACAGTCAATGCTTTATTTAACATGGGTATAATTACTGTAACTTCAATGTGTTTCAGAGATTACTGATGGATCTGATTTGATGGACTCTGATGAAGACGTTTGTAACGTCGAAACGTTAGTCAATGTTTTGCACCTTTTAAATAAATACAAAAGAAGACATCTGCGTTGCACCGGCATTCCTCTTCTTTTTGGATCTGATTTGATGTTTGTATAGTACTGCACTGCATCAGAAGGTACTACGTAGGCCTACTAATTATACTGTTAGACATACTGATTAGTGAATAAATGAGTGGAGAACTGTAATGTAGCGATATAATATGATTTGACCCTGTGTGTGTGTGTGTGTGTGTGTGTGTGTGTGTGTATGTGTGTGTATGTGTATGTGTGTATGTGTGTGTGTGTGTGTGTGTGTGTGTGTGTGTGTGTGTGTGTGTGTGTGTGTGTGTGTGTGTGTGTGTGTGTGTGTGTGTGTGCGTGTGTGTGTGCGTGTGTGTGTGCGCGCGCGTGTGCACACGCGTGTGCGCATGTGGTCATATGTATCTGTATAGCTTGTACATGCTTTTAAAATTATTCCGAAGCACCAGCGTAGACCACAGGATATTAATTTATAGTAATTGTGTGGTAGAGTCATGGAAGGTTATTGATTATCCTCACACAAAACATAAACTGCTTTATGATCGACCAGGATAACCTAGGCCTTTCCATTGTCACACATGGCCAACAACACAGTTTTGAAACTAGTTCATTTTGGTTAAGTGCTGTAATGTCTTGTATAGGATACAATCTCCAGGGGATCACTTACATTTTGACTTGAAATTGTTTTAAAATGTACCACTGCATTGGAACAATAGGGGGCACTATTTACCAACTCCACATGTTACTGTAAGATGCGGCTCTTCCAATGAGATGCATTTCATGTTCCTACTGAACAGACTATTGGTGGTTGGGGTTATAAGAGAGCTACAAACAAACAAACAAACAAACAAATGAACAGATCAGTATACACAGCAGACACCACTCCAACGTAATACAACAAGACAGCTGAGACATTTATTTTCTTCAGATGCTGCAGTGCTGCTTATGTGGTAGCCTACCACAATAACTACGCTCCAACTAATAACTAATTAAATTAACATGTTGCGTTCCATTAATATCAACTTTTGCTCTTCTGTTAATGAATTGTGGAGATGCACTGTTTGACTTCTGAAATCACTTGAGATAAATGCAACCACCCTATCAGCTGCAATTGTGTCATGTGTATTGTAAAATGATAAATAACAGTCTCTTGCAGGTAACTGGGGCCAGACTTGGCCCAAAGGAGGCTTTTATCTAGGGGCAGGGACGTGGAATGGCTAAGGCATGGGCCAGAAACTTCTGCAACATAGAGAGCCTAATCAGTGGGTGCCTCTTCAGCACACACACACACACACACACACACGCACATACACACACACACACACACACACGCACACACACACACATTAAAAAGAGAGAGGGGTATGTGGAGGAGTCCATGCTCATCTCCATGTTGCATTATTATTGAATGGTCCAGGACAACAGCGTGCGGCCCAGGCTACACGGAGGCTTTTGTTCCAGCTGAAAGAAGAGCTGTATTTTTAGACCATGATTAGAATCTCATTATTTCTGAATGGGAAGAGTCCTGTTTCTATGGAAAGACATAGAGAGATTGAGAGTGAGTGAGTGAGAGAGAGAGAGAGAGAGAGAGAGAGAGAGAGAGAGAGAGAGAGAGAGAGGGGGGGGGGGGGGGGGGGGGGGCTGTACATATAGGCCTTCCACCTTGATGGGGATACTGTAGGTTGATAAACAGGGGCTAGAAGTGGAGAGTTGAATACTTAACATTGAGATTTATAGGAGCTTCTGATATTAGAAATAGTATGAGTGAGACCCTAACCACCCCACACCCTCCTAGAAACTTGGTGCAATGTTTAACAAGTACTGTAGGCCTAACATAGTTTATAAAGACACTTAGCCTACACGTTTTTTTTTTAATCTATTTTTTATTGATCACAGAACAACAAGTAGCCTATAGGCCTACTGCCATTCCTACATGCCAACACAAAAGATCAAAAACGCCAGAGGATGTAAAAATAATAAACAATAAAGAAAATAATAAACATGACGAAAACAACTCAATTCACATAAAGCATTTGAAAAATAAAAATAACGTGTGTGTTCTAACAGCCTTCTTGTTACTACAACGGGATATCGTGGTGTAGGCCTAAATAGTGTTTTATGTGAATTGTCAGTTCTATAAAGTTCGGTGTTTTATTTTGATTTATTTTAGATTTATGAATGTAAAATTTGGTCAACATTGAAATAAGGTTGATTAAATAAAAATGAGAGGAAATATTTCTGTCATAAGTAATGAAACCAAAAAGGACATTTTCCCAGCAGAAGGAGAAATCATGAGGGTAAATTAATTCAACTAAGTATTTAGACAGCTTACTCCAAAGTAATTTAGTATTTAAGAGTCTCTCTTAGATTCCCACACAATGTAGGCTACAATTAACATCAATGTATTTTTTGAGCTTCTGTAAGTGGTTCGTCGAGTAGCCTAGGCTAAAACCTATGAAGCATTTTAAAAGAAATCTCTTTGACCTTGTTAGTCAGAAAGAATTTCTGTGGCAGAAGCCAGACCACACTTACAAGTGTTGTTTTCATTTTTCGTGCATGTGCTTTTCATGGAAATGATCATAGCCTACTTCAAGTGCATAGTGAAACCTATCTATTGCTCCATCTAACGGCCACAAACCTTCCTCGACGCGGAAAAACGTCATGCAGCATATTTTGACTAGTCATTGTGACTGTGATCTATGAACTCACTGAAACGATTGTAACTTAAATCTTTACTTGGAAAATATAGGCTACTGTATCATTTCGCCAAAATGCATTATCTAGGGGGGGAAATAAAATCCTATAGGACACCTTAGACTAAATTGGAATGGAATAGGCAGTTACTCGTCATAAATGTTCATCCATGCCCTAATCCTGTGTCCAGATGTGTTTTATGGTATTTTTCAAAGCATAAAACCAATCATCAGTCCAGAATTAGGCTATTAATCAAATTTGGGTTTGTGGCTACTCACAATTCCAGCGAGTGCTGACTCGAAGCGGTGTGGGCAGGGCTACTTTGTTGTTTATAATATCAACCTCTAGGAAGCATTCAGTTGCGTAGTTGTGGACTGGTGTATCACACGAGACCTTGACGGACTAGAGTTTTACAGTAGCCTAGGCTAAAAGCAACAATGGTTCGCATCATCAAAGACTTGGTAAGCCTATGTTAATTTTTATTTGCTTGCAACAGCCCGACAACAGAGTTGGATTGAGATTGGATTAAGATTTTTTTTTTTTTCCATTGATGAAATTCCAGGGATTTTAGCCTAAACTTTAACTAAGGATCAGGCTAGAGAATATTGCAAAACGTAGGCTGTTTTTTCCCCCTTGAGGTCTTTGCGAGGGTGTAGCCTAGGTCACGAAGATGATGGACGGAGTCAAGTTTGCTCCGAGCCTCCACCAATTTAATTTGTTTTCCATCGCCCTGTGATAAAATGCATATTTGGTTTTGATAACAAACTAAGCACTAACATGAGTAGGCTAGACAAGCGTTTCGTACAGGGTAGTTGTCGTTGTCTAAAGGTTGTAACAAGATTATAGTCTGCTTTCTTTAATCGATCGTGTTCTCTCTACTGCCTGTCCCACTGAACGAACATAATTCAACTCTCACAGTTCAGGAAAATAATCACGTGGTCTTTGGTTTAGTCTACTATTATTTGTCCCAGTTTATGTGGAACTTGCTGTCAATGCCTGACAGCTGATAACGAACCTTGTTTAACCCGGTAGGCTACAATAGGAACTAATCCAGATTTTGAAGTAGGCTATTCTAGATGAACGTGTGCCCAGTGGTGACGCTTTTTTGTTGGATTGTAGGCTATTTACTGTCCATTATCCATAATTGTTGTCAATATCTTAATGTAGGCCTGTTTTTTTTTAATCTTTATAGGACATTGTTGTAGCCTACAAGAAATAGTCCTCATGTTACTTCACAATCCTGTTTTTACCCCCCTTCTCCTCCTCCACCTCCACCTCCACCTCACCTCCACCTCTACCTCCACCCCCCCCCCCCCTCTCTCTATCAACCTCTCACTGTTGTAGGATTCATTCCATAAGGCCTTGAGTGAAGCAGGTGGCAAGCTGGTAGTGGTGGACTTCACTGCCACTTGGTGCGGCCCTTGCCAAAGCATCGCACCCTTTTACGAAGTGAGTATGAACTCAAACCTTTCTGACGAAGCATAGACCGTGTGCTGCTCCCTTGTGAGTTGCAAATGTACTGTAACATCCCCGTAATCCCCATAATCACAGCAGCTGGGGCTGTCGTGGTCATATTGGGATTTAAGAGGACGGGTCAGAGGAAGGTGTGGCCTCTGTCAGCTTTGTTGTTTTCAGTTGTCGACATAGCAACCATCAGGGAAGTCCTCCTCTCTTGGGGCAGCCTATTTAACAATTATGAAAATCACCATGCATGTAGCCCTAGGCCTATTCAACAGTATGTAGGCCAAGGAAGGGAGTCTCGTTATTGAGAGAGTGTTGATTGTGTGACAACTTATATGGTTTATGGTCGTAGGCAAAGCATGTGGGTGACTGCTGATTGCTCTTTCCAGGCATGGCCTAGCCCTAGACCTATTTATGTCGGCTAACTGTATAAACCTCTAATTCATACAGCTACATTTATAAATGAGTAACCCATTCAAATGGGTAACATGGTTATGGTTATGTTGCTTAGCAGACAACCATAACCATGCCCATGTTACCTTTAACATATGTGCAATAGTGTGAGGTTTGTGTGTGAATTCTTGGTCATTCTATTTTGATCATCTATCTGAATTGGTCTCTTTCCCTCTCTTCCCTCATAGTCCTTGTCTCAAAAATACACGGATGCGGTTTTCCTCAAAGTGGATGTGGATGACTCACAGGTGAGCTATCTAATGGAGGATTCAAATGTGTTTGGAATATTAAGTCCTTTATTTCCATGTAGTTATGCCATTATTTGACCCTATATTGGGCCTACTAGATCTATAAAAAGACTAGCCATATATTTCATGTGATGTAGGCTAACAAAATTCTATATTATACTTATAGATTTTCTAGAACTTCAGGCCATTTTGTCAGCTAATTTTGAAATGTGGATTTTAGATGTGAACACTACAAATGCTTGTTTAATTGTTTCATTTAAATGAGTAATTCCTTGTTTAAATTGGACTAAATGGACAATGGCAATAGACTTGCATTCACAAGTAACTGAAAGGCAGTAGAAATGCAACAGCCTAATCATTCACACCAAGAAAGAGTTTAGTTACAGCTTGCATGGGGACTAGAGTAGCCTACATATAGTCTATTTAAGTCACCGGTTAGTCAACTGTGGCTTTGTGTTTAAAGCACTTCAAAGTAAAGTCTTATTACTATGGTCACTAGGTGTGGCTGACCATGCCGTGTAGACAGACTCGGTAACCAAATACACTGTCATTAGGGTGTTATGAGACTCCTACAGAACAGGTTTGGCAGAGATAAGGGCAGCTTACGCAGGAACGATAATACAATGATTGCTCAAGCTAATGTGAATTGCACACATTATGAAAGAAAACACAGAAGAGTATTTGACATTTTGTTTGGCCAGAAACAAGAACTACGCTAGAAATAGTTGGTTTTATACTGGATCATTGAAGGGACATTCAGTGATGACTCACTTGAAGGATTTTGTTTCCCTTTCCATTCCCCTAAGGACTGTGACTCTACTGAAAGGAAAGGAGTGGAGTGTACAGTATGAAGCCTGATTTATGTATCATCACCTTCCTAAAATTGAGTCACTAGTTTCAGGTTTATCAGAAAATACAAAAAAGTTAACCAGAAATTGAATGATGTACAGTAGGTATTTTTTTTGGTCAAAAAGGGACTTAGGCCATTATTTTAGGAAGGTGATGGTATATTACATGTGTGATGTAGAAGTACTGAGACTGCTAGTTAGAAATGTAACAATGTGGATCTCTTCCTTCAGGACGTAGCACAGGAGTGTGACATCAAATGCATGCCAACATTCCACTTCTATAAGAATGGGCAAAAGGTGAGTTTTTGCAGAAAGGAGATAAACCCGTCAGTATTGCCCTCTAGGTGTCTGTAAACACATCTAAAAAGTGTAATATATTACAAACCTTACATTCAAACATGATTCAACATGAATTCAATTCAATATGATTTGGGTAGTTTTTTTTGTCGCATAGCCCTTTTCAGACAGGTTTTGCGCACATTTTGCAATAATTGCTTACCGCATCTCTGACATTCAGACATGAAGCATGTACTGTATGCGCAATGTACAGTATACGGACACCTGTTGTTCACATCTAATTATAATGTAGAATTTCCGTCAATTGGGCTTTAGTTCGCTGGGCAGATAATGACGCCTAATAAATGCGGCCGCATTGACTGCTGTGCATGCGAGTGTAGTTTTCACACCGGGAGTAGCCTTGCTGCATTACTGTGTAGGTTACGAAGGTAACTATGGATCTGTGAGACCGAGGGATGACCGTCACCATCCCTTTTTAGACCGTAGGCCTAGTGACGGTCAGAGTGAGGTCTAAACAGATCTGCAGCGTGTTAGAGAGATGTAGGCTAACTGTTCAGTGATATCGGGTACTTTAAATACACGTAATACTTCCCTTGATCATCACTGACAAGTGCAGATTTTTTCTGCGATTGCTGTTCACATAGCAGCTGTGGCGGCAACATGACGGAAACTTGTCTAGGTCGGCAGCAGGAAAAGTTCCGATAGTAGATATGCGGACATACAGTACTGTATGCATTCAGACAGCACAACGGAAAAAAAATACCGTAAAATGTCTGTGAACATTGCGTAAATACACATCTGTCTGAAAGGGGCTATAGACAGAGAGAAAAAAATGCTTCTTCAAATCTTTGAGCAAATTAATCTGGAATGGACTGGTTTTCATAATGGCGATACAGTCTCGGCTGTTCTTTGACAGCACACAGTCAGTTGGTTAGTTCAGCTCAGTTCAGTTCCAACCCCACTGTGGATATAGAAATCCCCATGCACCCACAGAACACCTCTTCTTTAATGGCAATTGACTGGGTTGTATGAAGTAGCTCAGTTCTCAAAAAGGCAAAGGGGCAGCCAAAGCTAACAATGTTGTGGGATGTGTGTGTGTGAGAGAGAGGGGGAGGCGGGGGCGGGGGTTGCAGGCAGGCAAGTTATTTTTGGGACAACACCACCATGTCCGTGCCAGACACTGTTGCTCTCTGTTTCTGTTTTTGTTTTTATCTTTCCTGATCCTCCCAGCCATAGTTAAATTATTCTCCACATGTTTGGATCACTCGAATGAGACCAATTCAGTTTAGTTGCATGGAAGGTTCCCTTTTTGGTATGGTACTTCCTGTCTCCATGAGCCTCAGTCGTAATCTCTTGATGTTGAAACCACATATGGTCAGATCACATGTTGATTGGTATCCTAAAGAAATCATGTATTGTATGTGACTCAAAGATACATTTAATTTTCTTAGTTCCTACACACACACATTATATACATCACTGGCATACATTACTTCGACAATACATTACTTCTAGATGAGATAGGATGGGTGCTATGTTAATGACTGTTAAAATAATAAACAGTCTTATAAAATATATATTTTTTTTGTCTTTCTCCAGGTTGATGAGTTTTCTGGTTCCAACCGGGAAAAGCTGGAAGAGAAAGTCACAAAACACAAATGAATTTGAGACAGCGACCGCTACACTGTAAAAAAAAGATGTCTTTTTTTCTGCCTTCATTCAGCTGTTCAACCACCCCCAGCCTGAAATTATAATACACATGTAAAACAAACAAGCAATTTGTTTACATAAACAGTTGAAACATCCCCAATTTTTTTCATCTGTCAGCCATGTTGCAATGAGAGAATTATTACTGTTTGTTTCAAAATGGGACCGGTTGGAAGCCTGTTTTATATCTTTTGGGCAGCTGATTGAGATGCATCTTATGCATCATATGTTGTGTTTTTAATGAATTAATTCAATACAAATTAAATACGAATACGAATTAATTCTAAACAAAACAGCAACCTGTCATCATTTCATCAACACATTGAAAGATATCAAAGAATTTGATGAAAGGAACAATTGTTACCATTTGATCTGACATCAGAAGCAGACCACTTCAAGCTTTGACAAGCAGAAAGGGGCGAGGTCCTGAATAAAGACATCCCTGCTCCCTTCCTGTTTACGCTGAAGCTACACTCTTGATGAGTGGCCATTTCCGCGGCCCTTAATTACACACATTACACAACCTTCTCAGAGGAATAATACGAGTGTTGCAGCTCACCAGGTTGCCACCTGCTGCTTCCCCTCCCAAAATGAGCTGTTTCTACTCAACATCTCACTCATCTCATCATCAAGTTATAGTAAACATGCTAGATAAGGGTTTTAAAGCTGGTTAGGCAAAGAATTCAAGCCAAGACTGCGCTCAAGCTAACAAGGCCTTTGTTTTGGAAATAAGATTTCCAATTGGTCAATTAGTCAACCTCCATGAACATAAACAGAGTCCCCCCCGTCTACATGGCTCTTGATGAGATTAAGGCAAGACATGTAAATGAGAACTGGTGAGTGATAGGCACATTATAAATGAAGACATATTCATCATATGGAGTAACTAGTGTATATGTATAATTGTGTTTTATGCTTTAATAAAAATGTGAGAATAGTTTATACACATATACACTGGACAAATCACATCAAAGTTTTTACACATCATACAAGTAAAAGTGTATAGCAGCATATAATTAATACTGTTTATTTTCTATATGAAAAAATACAGCTTTATTTTACAAAACATGTATTGGATTTTCTGGAGTGGGAAGAGAGAGAATGTAGCTTTCAGTTCCGAGATAATGGTTCCAAGATGACCCTGGCGGAGGAAGTCGACGTGATGGCGAGCGAGCAGAATTTTTAAAAATGAAAATATCCTGATTTTCTTTTCCTGGTGTAGGAAAAACAAAATGAAAAGCATGTAAATACAGTCTGCAGTTTTGCACATATTGAGCAGCATTAGCCCATTACAGTACATAGATATGGAACAAAGAGCACAGTCACAGTATGTGTGTGTGTGTGTGTTTGTGTGTGTGTTTGGGTGTGTGGGTGTGTGTTCTTTTGAATATATGTTTGTTCGTTGGTGGTTTGCCAGGTGAGCAGGTGATCTGATGTGGTATTGCATGAGGGTCTGTGTGTGTGTGTGTGTGTGTGTGTGTGTGTGTGTGTGTTTGGGGGTGGGTGGTTGCAGATCAGGGAAATGCTAGGGGAAGCCCTATCCAGTCCATGTCCATCGTCAGCTGTTTTGCGCTGACAGTCTGAAAATGAATGGGCTGGTCTGGGCATCAGCCTAATGCAGCCCTCAGACCCGGTGACATAACAGTGGATGGACCTGCAACATGGCTGCCTGCCAAAGCCAACCTCTCAGCGTCCTATTGGCTGTGAGAGTGGACAGGAAGCTAAGATGCTCCAATGTGATTGGTGCAATGT
>NC_085009.1:6166843-6186843 GCF_963854185.1 Sardina pilchardus | reverse complement strand
TTCACACACAGTCTCTTACAACACACCCCAGCCCCACCACACAGCCTGATGGCTGTTCTGGGGAGGAGCAGGGACTCCTGGGAATACGGGAAGGAGCAGGGAAGCAAGCAGCGTGTAAATGAGAAGCCAAGGAGTGATTCATCCCCTTCCGAATGACTTGAACATTTCTCTAGGCACACTGCCACTCAGTATGAATCAGTGAACGCCGCTAAAGATTCACACAGAGCCCTTGTTCCACAACTCCTATTTTGTGCCTTGGCTCTTGCCGCATAAAATTTCCGTTTGTTACAGTAAGCGCTCCTCCCCATCCCACCCCCTCACAGACACACACACTCCCTATCCGTTCATCATTTCCTCCCCCACCCTTCACGCCACTCTCCCCTTTATCTGGCTCTCTCTTTCCCGTTCGTCTCTGAGTGCTCTCTCGCTCCCCCTTTCCCTTCATCCCTCCCTCCCTCCCTCCCTCCCTCCGCCTCTCACCCATTTAATTTCCTTCTGCCTCTATCACACTCTCTCTTCTCCTCTCATATCCCTTTAAAGTGTTTTCTCTCCCTTATGTGTGTGTGTCTCTCTCTCTCTCACTCCAGCTCACCCTCTCTGTTCATATGTTCTCATTCTCTCCCTTGGACTCGTCCCCCATGCCCCCTCTCTTTCTCTCTCTCTCTCTATTTCTCTCTCTTTAATTTTGATAATCAATTCATTGGCATTATCGTTGATGTATTAGTGCTGTCAAAGTGAAAGGTGTGCCAATAAAACAGTGATACTGATTCTGACTGACAGGCACAATTGCTTGAAAAATGAAATGAAATATTGAAATGAATCTTTCATGTCCTTCTACGCTCCCTTCTTTCATTCTGCCTGCCTCCCTCCCTCATGCCTCTCCCCATCCTCTCTTTTTCTCTCTCCCTCTCTGCCGTCCTCTCTGCAGCTGGAGAGTGCACCTGCACTGAGGGCACACTGAGAGCCCTTTCAGCTGACAGACGTCTGGCTGATAGAGTCTGATAAGCCACCTCCTCCTCCTTTTCATCTCAGGGTGCATCCTAATTCAGCCCTACCTGCTTGTCTCCTTCTCATCTCTTCATTTCAGGGTGCATCCTAATTCAGCCCTACCTGCTCGTCTCCACATTTCAGGGTGCATCCTAATTCAGCCCTACCTGCTCGTCTCCTCATTTCAGGGTGCATCCTAATTCAGCCCTACCTACTCGTCTCCTCGTTTCAGGGTGCATCCTAATTCAGCCCTACCTGCTCATCTCCTGATTTCAGGGTACATCCTAATTCAGCCCTACTTGCTCATCTCCTCATTTTAGGGTGCATCCTAATTCAGCCCTACCTGCTGGTCTCCTCATTTCAGGGTGCATCCTAATGCAATGCAGCCCTACCTGCTCGTCTCCTCATTTCAGGGTGCATCCTAATTCAGGCCTACCTGCTCCCACCTCAGTTTAGGGTGCATCCTAATTCATCCCACCCTGCTCGTCTCCTCATTTCAGGGTGCATCCTAGATCAGCCCTACCTGCTCCCACCTCATTTTAGGGTGCATCCTAATTCAGCCCTCCCTGCTCGTCTCCTCATTTCAGGGTGCATTCTAATTCAGCCCTCCCTGCTCGTCTCTTTCTCATCTCAGCATGCATCCAAATCCAGCTCTACACACTTGTTTCTTACACACTTCCTCCTCATCACAGGATACATTCTAATTCAGCCCTACCTTCAGTCTACACAACCTTCTCCCCCCCCCCCCCTTCTCTGCTCTCTATTCTTCCCCACGTACGCAGACAGACCACTCCATCAAACATTAACAGGCCGACAGCACAGCCAGAGGAGAGTGTCAGAGGTGAGCCAAGGTAATGGCCGAGGCCAGGCAGAGGCGGGGGGGGGGGGGGGGGGCTGTGGAGCGAGGAGGGCAGGATTAGCTGAGAGGAGTATGCAGGGATGTGGTCTTTCAGAGGGGAAAGGGGAGATGAGGGCATGGAGCTTGCGGTTATTAGACGTGAATCTATATTGTATTACAGCGACTCGCTGAAGAGGTGATGCCAGGTGAGGCATTGAGAGGAGAGCATAAAGGAGATAGAGAGTGTGTGAGTGTGTGTGTGGGGGGGTGGGCGATGGACAAGGTTAAATCAGGACAGAAGAACACAAAAGGCAAAGAGACACGCAAAATCTGCAAGCAGAAGTAAGTTGAGTAACAGCATGGGGAACTGAGATGTGATGAAACACTGACTGAGTCGGAAATATGCCTGCGACCGGAAAACATAGTAGTCTTCTACACAGCCGTGTGAGTCAGACACAATCTGTCACTCGGTTTGAGATAAGACTCGGTAAACAGAACTAATCCCATGTGTGGTAAAACAGAGAAACACTTCCATGAGAGTATAAACGTAGATTAACAATTCCCTGTCAAATATTGACATGCACACTGCTTTAGTCCTGCTGTTAGCTGTCAGTATTGCTTTTTTTTTTTTTTTTTTTTTTTAAGATTATTTTTTGGGCTTTTTATTCCTTTATTTGGACAGGACAGTAGAGAGAATGACAGGAAGTGAGTGGGAGAGAGTCGGGGTGGGATCTGGAAAGGACCACGGGGCGGGAATCGAACCCGTGTCGCCAGCGTACGGTGCAGGTGCCCCAGCCAGTTGCGCCACTGCCGGGGCCAGTATTGCTTTTTGAAAGCAGGTTTCTGTGTCCACACTGGTCAGAAGAATGTGTGTCATTGTATCTGCAGTTCCACAATCAGGGTAGGCGCTTGACATTATCCAAAATGTTCAAAGACAATACAATACAAGTTATACAACTGTTGATTAACTTGATTAGCTGAACACATACAAGTCTGTTCTGTGTAATCTCCAAGGGTCCAACCCAAGGTAATACCTGACTGATCCAAACCTTATCTGGGCCAGAAGCACCAGACTCATTCCAGATCAGGATCAAAGGTCAACCACCATCTTGGCAGCAAAGGAGGGAAAATTAGCTTATGAGAAGTCCTACCACATACAGTATTTGTTCCAACCATCCAAGACAGCAGGTTTTAACTAGCACAACTTGTTAGTCAGATATTTCAAGTAATTAGTGAAATCACAGTGACATCAAGTCAGAGATGATCTGAAAAGGGAGATTCCAATCTTCAGGTAAAAAGCATGACAGTGGTGTCCTGTTTCTCTTCATTTACAAAGCTACTGTAGGAATTTCTGGGAAAGCTCTTAATTGGTTTGGCCCCAGCCGTGGAGCGACTGGCTGGGGCACCTGCACCACATGCCGGCAACTCAGGATCGATTCCCGTCCCATGGTCCATTCAGGATCCCACCCCGACTCTCTCTCCCACTCGCTTCCTGTCATTCTTTCTACTGTCCTGTCCAATTAAAGGCATAAAAAGCCCCAAAAAATATATTAAAAAAAAGCTCTTAATTGGTTTGCATCTCACAAGTATGTTTATTTAGTGTGTCTTGGCAGGGACCAAGGGTGTGGTAAAACAAGCGAACCACGGCATACTGGTGTAAATGTATTCGAGTCCGACCAATAAATCGGTGTGCCGATATTAGCATGACAGTTGATAATTTTATGATAAAAACATCAAATTTGGAAGAGAAACTCACACAGGGGGTCTGATCAGATATAGAATGGTAGGCGCCTCGGATCTGGCCCAGGTGCCAATTTTTAATAGATGCATTTTATTAGATTCTATTAGATGGAAAGGGACAGAAAACAGAAACTAACAATTAAGGTTATTTTACCGTAAATCAATCAAATCCTTTTTTTTAAAGTCAAAAGAAACAAGTTATCTTGACATGGATGTTAAATTGTGTATTTATTTTGTAACTCCCCTGGCGGGTCTCCTGTGGCCTGCCCCCATTTGTGTGCCTGTGCGTGCTGCCAGTGCTTTCTCTCTTTAGGCGTTTTTCCACCGATGGCGAACCCCTTTTTGAACTGGTTATGTTCGGAATTTTTTGAAGCGCTGTGCTATCTAGTGAACCAGGCCGCATTCCCACCCGTGTTGAACTGAACCAAGGGTGCGTCATCAACAATCGGTGTTGTACAGTATGCAAAACAAAAGTTAATGTGATACATGAACGAGAGAATTATATGACAGTTGTCCCGTAAAACACGTCTACAGACTACTGCTAGTTGGCCAGTTTTGTTTACTCACGGCAACAGTTGATAAGGAGAGAACAGTAATTGACAGTTACGTGACATGCCCCTTGCGGTTCGCAGGAAAAAGCCGTAGTAAAGAATGTAGATGTCCTACTACATTCCCATTGGACCCTATGCCAACCGACCTACAGTACTTCCTGGTTCCTTCCTACCATCACACCAGCTGTCAAGCATGTGATCAATTCAGATCAGGCGATGCTCAGGCCTATGACTCATCCATGGCTAACCTGAAGAGGATCCAGGCACAGACTAAACTACTAAGCCCAATGGCTCTAACATCATTGTCAAGTCTGCGACAATACGGTGGTTGGTCTCATTAGCAACAACAATGAGATGCCCTACAGGTAGGAGGTCCAGCATCAAATATCATGGTGCACTGACAACAACTTGGCTCTCAACACCAAGAAGACCAAAGAGCTCATTGTGGACTTCAGGAAGCTAGCACACACACACACCCATCCTCATAAACGGTGTCACCGGCTTCAAGTTTTTGGGTGTCCACATCTCACAGGACGTCTCTTGGACCCTCAACACTACACTACCATGATTAAAAAGGCTCAAGCACCAGCGTCTCTTCTTCCTGAGGAGACTAAAGAAGGTCCATCTGTCTCCTCAGATCCT
Organism: Sardina pilchardus; assembly: GCF_963854185.1. NCBI lineage: Eukaryota > Metazoa > Chordata > Actinopteri > Clupeiformes > Clupeidae > Sardina > Sardina pilchardus. The sequence continues at coordinate 6,182,085 of NC_085009.1, read as the reverse complement.
GGTGAACTTCTACCGCTGCACCACCCGAGAGCATCCTCACCAACTGTGTCACAGTATGGTATGGAAACTGCTCTGCCTCTGACCAGAAAGCACTGCAGAGGGTGGTGAAAGCTGCCCAAGGCATCACTCTCCTCATCCCGAGGTCATCCAGAGCAAGTGATGCTTACGTAAGGCATCGACAGCCACAGACTGCTCACCCCACTCCCCTCCTGAAAGCGTTACAGGTGTCTCTGCACCCGAACCAGCAGGTTCAGAGGAAGCTTCCCTGTGGTTGCCACCCTACTGAACTCTAGCTCTGCACCCCGGTGACAACAAACCAATCAAGGCTGAATGAATGACATTAATTGAATGTCAGTGGTCTTTTGTAAGTCACTTTGGACAAAAGCATGAATTAAACTAGAAAATCACTCAGAGAGTGCAGACCTCCGCCTGTATTGTTCTTCCTTGGTTGTCATACATTTGAACCTAAACTATTCAGAATCGCCACCACATGGCCATACCATGTCATTACACCACCAAGAGGAAAACATAACCGCCTCCTGAATCCAGACAGTGATACGGATCACTCCCAAAATGTAAACGTTTCTTCCTTCGGTCATTTCAGACCTTCTCTGAAAATTTCATTGAAATCCATCCATACATTTTTGAGTTATCTTGTTAACAAACAGACGAACAAACAGACAAACAAACAAACCCCGGTGAAAACATAACCTCCATGGTGGAGGTAATGAACGTACTGTATGTGTAATGTGGTGTGGTCGAAGAGGATGGAGAGTGCCCCGTGCAGCATGCAGCCATGCACCCCCAGGAGGAAGAAGCCAATCGCACAAACTGTTGTTCATAATGTGTTACACGTTCAAGCAAGCAACAGCAACAACAACAACAAACAAACAACAACACATAAACAAACAGCAGCCATGCTGAGGCGAGATGGGGAGAGCGACGAGGCGCGACGAGGCGAGGTTAGGGTCAAGGCGAGGTCACATACGCTCTTCACAGAGGCGCCCCATCCATCCCTCCGGACAGGCGCAGGTGTTGGGCCTCTGGCACACACCCCCGTTCTGACACTGGAGCCAACAAATAGCTGCAGAGGGACGACAGACACACTTCAGTCACTCTCACGGCCGCGCCGAGGACTCTAGAGGGCCCGGCCAGATCGGGGGGGGGGGGGGGAGGGGAAGAGGGGAGCGGTCATTGCATATGCGCACAAGCTGGGTCAGTTTGAGCTGCTCCAAAAACCACAAAGCTGTACGTTAGGCCCGACAACCCTGCTGAATGACATGGACAGAGGGAATACTAAAATGTTCAAACGAGTTATAAGAAGAAAAAAAACAAACATACAGAAAATCAGCCATGCTGTTTTCATTAAGAGCCTCTTGGTTCAGCATCAAAGATTTGTTTGCCGGAAATTGAAAACAAGCAACATTGTGATACAGTCATCGGGAAAACTCTCCCTCTCCAACTCTTCCATCGGCGGCCAGAGTTCATACTGGAGTTTAGTCACATCCATGATGTGTCTGAATGCGGCACACCTTTTAGGATAGACAGTGCAGGCTGCAGGAAGGATTATAATAGAAAAACATGCTTTCAGAAACAAAATGACCTTGTAGGCGTTACAGTGACATGACAGAAGGGTGTGTTGAAATACTGTAGAACGTTATACAGAGCCCTGAGTGTCTCTGGGATAGCCCCTGCTTAGGAATGCATCAGCACACTCATCACTTATCAGCTTCTTGTGTGTGTGTGAGAGAGAGGGTCATTCTGATTGAATTACTAGCACACAGCGACTGTGTGTGGGAGGGTGTGTATGTGTGTATGTGTATGTGTCCACACACGTCAGGGCAAGAAACAGGATAGTAAAAAGCCTGTGTAAGAAAAGACTGTGTCAGTGTGTTTTTACGCACCAGTGTGTGTGTGTGTGTGTGTGTGTGTGTCAAGGCTGGAAAACAGAGGGGAAAAAGCGAAAGCCTGTGTGTATGCGTTCATAAGAGAACAGAGCACAGGCGAAGGAGAAAGCGGTTCTCATTCCAGGCATCCACAGGCAGAAGACGGGGCGACTCGTCCAGGGGGGGCGAGGACAGGAGGCGAGACGAGGGGGGGGGTGTCGGGGTGATCACCTCGGCAGGAGGGCGGAGGCGTCCACGTCCCGTTCTCCAGGCACCTGCTCCGGCTGCGGCCCTCCATGGCGTACCCGCCGAAGCACGAGTACACCGCCACGTCGCCGAACTGGAAGACCGCCCCCCGCACCACCCCGTTGGCCACGTGGAGAGGGGGGCCACACGACACCCCTGCACACAGGCACCTGGTTATCCCAGCTCTGCCCCCTCCCTGCCCCAGGGGTGGCAAGGACTGCCCCCCCTAGGGGCTGCTGCTATTACAGTTGTCCCTCTCCTCATTACGTCTACATGTTCATATTCTGTCTTGGGTGAGATACTTTGCCTGCCATATGGAATTCTAAGGTTCTATCGGGTTCTATCTTCTATCTGAGTACCCTAGAGGTATTGAGCTTCAACCTTTTAGAATTTAGATATACTGTAACGTCCAAAAATTCAAGTTCAGGAATTTCAATATCAATTTCAATTCAAGAATTAAAGTTCAAGAATTTCAACTGAAGTTTTAAAGTCCTACTCGATTTTTATAAAAGTAAATTCAGATAGAACCAGATATAGAACCTTTAACAAGTTTGAAAGAAATGCTCAATATTGTGTTTCTATGCTGATGCAGTCTGTAATGAGTGAATCTGAAAATGAATCTGAATTTCATATTAAACTCCAGAAGTAGGCTAAGTCAATGAGCAGGTTTAAGTGTACACCACAATACAGACCTAGAAAATGAGGAGCAAAAAGTATCCTAAAATGTTCACATTACATCTTTTTTGCTTGATAAGAAACATTTCCTGCCAAACACAATTATGCCCTCCTGGCTTCAGTGTACAACCATTAATTGAGACATACATTAAAATGTAAAATGAACATCTTTGGCATCAGGGATGAATGCTGTTCTGTTATAATGAGCAGGCAATATTGAGGGCAATAAAACTCTTGTGTATCCAATCCATCTCATCAAGAGCCACATTAAAAGTTAAGTGCCTGTACTTCTGTGCACATTAGCAGAAGCCATGTGGATCAGCGACTGTGTCGATAAATTGAATCAGAGCAGTGCAGTTCAAACTGCTAATGTTGAATCTGGCACAACCTCTATACGATACAAGATTCCTTATGGGTCATGTTTTTTTTTTTTTTACGTTTTTGAGTTTCCTCACTGAAAGGAAAAATCTCCTATAAAAATGTCATGTGAGACAGAGGAGCCTGGAGAAAATTGAAAGTAAGAGCAGGAAGCCAAGCCACGCAGAGACATTAACAAGCAAAACCAGACTGTCAGGAAGTTTCCAACCGCTCAAACGCGAAACCCAATGTTTTTTATTGCAACCACATTCACACTTTGATATCTCACTGCAGGAAGCTGGACTATGTAACAGTGAGCTCAACAACGCGCAAACCACAGGTGTGAGAGCGCAAAAGCAGCAATGTGAGGAGAAATGCAAACATGCTGATATCAAACATCAATCTGCAAATAAGTCACGCACAGAGAGCAAAGAAAAGAAGAGAGCAGAGACCCTCTAATCTGATTGTAATGATGTACTGTACATGGTGTAAAAGTCCGGCTTCAAAAAGTAAAAGTCCTACCACGTGTTTTGTTTCTACCTGAATAGGTAACACAGGTGATTTCACTAATAGAGCTCATCTACCTGGCTGAGGAGTTGCACTTTTTAGATTCAGCCGATTTAGTGAAGGGTTAGAGCAATATATGGCAGGACTTTTACTTGCTGAAGCCAGACTTTTACAACTCTGATCTTTAAGCACTAAAGATGCACACTTTACAAAATCCTGGAATGGTCCTACTGTACTTTCTTGATGTCTGATCTGCGTTAGATGTTGAGCCGTAATGGAGCAAAAACTGTTGTAGTCGCAACAGGACAGTAGTGTTACTGGTTATAGCGATGCAATGACAAACAGCCACTTCCCTGTATTTTTAGGGAGAGGCCAAGAGAGGCAGCCCAACTCAACACTCAACAACAATAACAAACCCAAGTGGGCACAGGAAAGGGAAGTGACACGTAGCCACTCAAGAGGGAAAACACAGAGAAGCAACAGCAACAGACAAACAAGCTTGGCAAGTCTCAGTGCAACCATCCATGATTCCACACCGTTTTGATGAGAACACCACTGTGAACCAACACAGCACCACACGGTAGTAAGCCACGGATAGCTGCACCGCAACTTGCCAACCTTGTTCCGAACAGATTGTACAAGCAGAAGAACCAGGTTGGAATGTCTTTCAGCGCAACTATCCATGGCTTTACGTGGCGCCGTGTTGGTTCACAGTGTTTTCACGTCAAAACGGTGTGATGTTAACAGTAGAAGGCGTTAAACGGCTGTGCGCTTGTTAGTGACAGTGCCAAGAAGCTGCATAATCAACTTCATTTCAGTCGAGCAATTATCTCCTTCAGTCATTGAAATTCAAAAACTCAAACACTCTGAAATGACTTAAATGATCAGAAATAAATACGATATTAGATAAATAGTATAGATAGACAATGGATAACGGATGCAAAAGATGTCACGGCATCTGTGACTAACAGGTCATGGTGCATATGATATCTCCTGTGATCTGGGGGTGTACTATTTTTAGCAACTGTAGGTGTAACTGTCAAAAGCCACAAAGCAGTCCAGTTCTGTTTCACTAATCTAAGGACTGCTCAGCTGTGTCTCCCTTGAGGAAGGAGTAAGTTCTCTGTGCATGTTTTTTAAGATGGAACAACCAGTATGAGAGAGATGTGCTCTGAAATTATTTTTACGATTGAATCATAATCACATAAAAAAAATAACAACAAAATTGCCAAACCACACAGAAAAAAATAAAATAAAACCTGGGATAACATATTTTACTCTCTTTTTCAAGTGAAACTGCACCCTATTGGATTTAGGTTCTTATCAGGGCTACTCACTCTCACACGCTGTGCTGATGGGGCTCCATGTCTGGTCAGCTTTGCAGGTGAGCGTGGCCGTGCCCTTGGCCTGCTGGCCCTTGGGGCAGGTGACGGGCACCGTCTGGCCCACCACGAAGCCCCCCTGTGAGGCGTTGGCACTGCTGTCTGACCAGCCCGGAGGAGGGGGACAGGACTTAGCTACGGAAGAAGACCGAGAGGACATTAATGCCCATTAAGATGGACAAATGACTGCATGCCAGTAGTGCATGACACATGAATGTCCATTCTGATGGACTGGTGGCAGCATGACAGTTAGTGTACAAGAGGCAGACTTAAAGTAGCAGTACGTTTTGGTCCGAAAGTGCATGCATGAATCTTGTAAACACGACCAGCATCCTAACTGTCACTGACACACTGGCAATATGACAACTGGTGTGTTTTACTGAGATATTTCTGTCCAAAGTGAAACTGTGAAAGCTTTCCTGACATTTCCGCAGGATGTTCTGACACGTCTCACAGAAGCCAGATGAAATCATTTCCTGAACGTTAAAAAAACCTTCCACAGAAGCATCTATCTAAAGGCCATCTAAGGTGTTGTGGCTAACCAATACGTATGCCAGCTATTTTTATATATACAGTAATGTAATGGGCCTTACGTGCGCAGACTGGGAGGGGGGCGCTCCAGGAGCCGTTCCCCATGCAGACTACCAGCGGCTCCCCCTGCAGGTCAAAGCCCTTATCGCAGCGGAAGCCCAGAGCCCGGCCACTGGCCAGGCTGTGCTCAAGCACCCTCCCGTTCAACAGCTCCTGAGAACCATCACAGCTCTCAGAGCTCGCTGAGAGAGAGAGAGAGAGTGATAGAGATAGACAGAGAGGGGGGGGGGGGGGAGAGAGAGAGCATAGGGAGGGGTAGCAAGAGAAATGACACAGAAAAGATAACAAGGAAAAAGGAAGCTCGAATATGAATAGTGCATTGCCATCCATCCAGTTCTTCAAGTCTGTTCTTGATCAATAGAAGGCACAAATGAAAATAAGATTCAGCAATGTGACACACAGGACAATAGTGTAATATGTTGTTCCGTATACCTTCACATGAGGGTATGGGGGAGCTCCATTTCCCATCGGACGAGCAGGTTAGATTCTTTGGGCCAACTAAGCGCAGGCCTGAATGGCATTCATAGCTGACAGTGCTTTCGAATGTGTCGCTCGTCGCGTACGCAACGGCATCCTCAACCTCTGGCGGCTTTCCACAAGAGACGGCTGGGAAAGAAAAACAATAACACCAACTATCAAATATGTGCTTTGGAGTATGAGACTCATGGGTGTCGGGAAATGATCGTGTTTAAAAGAATGACTCAGTGAAAAGTAATGTCTGTAGTACATCACTAAAACTGAAGGTGCCGAGGCCGGGAAGAGAGAGCGCCGAGACTCGTTCTTACCGAGACACTCGGGTGAGTTCCCGCTCCAGATTTCGTCCCTCTGGCACGTCAAAACAGAGTCCCCCTGGAACAGAGCCACGCAGTTAGAGCACCAGAAACGCAAAGTCACCCTCCCTCACATGGCCTCTGGGAAACGGCCCCATTTCCCAGCAGCGCAGGCCCAGTATTGATCCGCAGAAAACCTCAAATCTGTCAAACACGCGGCGCGCTGGAGGAGATTATGCAACAGACGCAGTAGGCCATGCATTATTAATGGATACATGGAATATGATGCCTTCAGCGCTAAGACAAGAAGAAAGATTACAGTAAGATCAAACGAGAGCTTGGTAAGGCATAGCGCAAACGATCGATACAATCAATTACATCCAGAAAAAAACTCTGGGAAACAGGGACACCACCAAGTGAACGGCAAAATTACATTAATAACAGCTGGTTGGTACCTTGATTATGAAACCTGGGAGACAACTGTATATAACCATGTCCCCATAGGCGTGACCTTTGCCCTCTAGGCTTCCGTGGAGAATGGCAGGGGGCTCTCCACAGGTGATGGGCAGACAGGAGTTGGAGAAGAAAACGGGAGACCAAATTCCTCCACGCTACAACCAACAAAAAAAAAGACAATCAGTGTTTAATTCCAAACAGCCAACATAAGACAGAATATAAATGTAGGACAAAACACTGCTTTAGATATCCAGAACACTCAACTAATGCTTAAGTGTAAGTGTTTTCGTTAACATAAAATGTCAAGGCAGGAACACTTCTACATCTTTAAGATGTATGTATGTATGTACGGTCTCTGTAGTGTAGTAGTTTATTCAATACTACTGTAAATGGAGCACAAATCCAACTCACTTCACACTTGGAGACGCTGGGTCCTTCCAGGTGGAATCCAGTCTTGCAGGACAGGGTGACGGTGGCCCCTAAGGGAGTCGGGTGTTCCCCTGTGGCCACCAGGTGGGTGAGGTTGGCAGGGAGGTGGCAAGGCTTTGGCCGACAGCGCACGCTGTGTTTGGACCAGGTGGCGTCACTCTGACAGGAGAGCGTGCTGGTCTGCGTCGCCAACTCAAAGCCATCTAAACACCTGTAGGATGAAAGAGACTTAAAATTAGAGTCATAAAGGTTTGTTTCACCAAACACCTGTACAAGCAAATGGACTTCAAATTAGAAAGTCATAAAGGTTTACTTCACCAAACACCTGTAAAAGCAAATGGACTTCAAATTAGAAAGTCATGAAAGTCCAAACACAACAGTATACAGAGTATATGCAAGAGTCAAGAGTTGTATACAGCATTTAAAACTCAACTGAAACTTTTGAGTTGAAAATTGCACATTAATCTATTGAGTGCCATCCCGTCTTCAGACTCAAACAGGATTTGGACTAAGCAGATGCGATCTGCGTGATAGAAGCCAATTTAATCCTTTTGGTATCATTCATGATTTTAATGTCTGCTTACCATTGCAAAGAGTTGAACTAAACCGATAATGCTAAGAGTGTCTGTCAAAAAAATGCATGACAGAGCTAATTTGATGGGCTTGCCTTTGTGGGTTATTGATCAGCATTGCCTAATGGACAATATCACAGACAAAGGGTGCTGTGGAAAAACTGTGGCTGTCACAATACTTTACCCAATCAAACAGCGCTTGATCTCAAAGGAGCACTCTAAATGATTAGGTTATTCTAATCTACCAGAGATGACTGGACTTTCAGGAAATAAGCAGACTCTTTCTTTCTCATCTTGCTCTTTTTGGCTTTTATGGAGATATAATAGCACACTTGTAACACCGCAACATCTTTTTAAAAAGAAAATATCTGCGGTTATGAATATGTATAGCCTTGGGTAAAAGTTTTGATGCGCTATACGTTTTGCTTATCCCTGTAGTCAAAAACAAATGGGAAGTACAGTAGAACCATCCTGGCTCACCAGCTTACTTTAAATGATGGCAAAGTGCAAAGTCCCTCAAAGGGCAAAGTGTCTGGTACACACCTGAAGCTATCGGGTGGCATGTGAGAGCTATGTGCTGACTCACTATGACTTTGTGCTGACTTCATGATATTCAATAATCAGATCAATTCTGCGGTTACTTGACTTTAGACCTTGCTATTTGGCCACCATTCAAATTAGGTTCCTTTCGTTTGTTTATCCCCTCCACCATCTTACACCGTGTCCTAATTGTAAGCGACTGCGCGACTGTCGTGTTGCGCCGGATAGTTTGTGTCCACATTGTATCCGCTAACATTCTTTAATGAACTTTTGTTACATCGTAAAGAAGTTAATGTCAAGGCGACGCGATGCGACTAAAATAGAAACGGACAGAGCGACAAAACAGGGTTGAAGAAGTCGCGTAGCAAAGCAACTTGTCGCGTTTGGTCGCATCGCATTCAGTCAGGACATTCCAATTGAAAATACAGAGATGGAACTGATTTTGTTGCACGCATTCGGTCGCGTCGCTTGCAGTTAGGACACGGTGTTAGCCTTCATCATGATTTGGGGAGGTACAGTACCTGTACTGCACGTGGCTCCCAAAAGTGAAGGCGTCCCCCACAGTGTTGGTGTTGGGGACGTACGGCGGCACGCCACAGGACACGGGTTCGCACGAGAGCCGCGGCGCCGTCCACCTGCTCCGTTCGCACGTGATGTGAGGGTAGCCCCTGAGCTGGTAGCCCGGCAGGCACGCGTACGTCAGCGTCTCGGGCGGAGTGGCGCTGCCGCCCTGTAGGACGGCGTTGGAGACCTCGGGCGGCGTGGGCGGGCATCGCCCTCGCGAGCAGATGGGCACCCCGGGGCTCCAGATGCCGCCTTTCTCGCACACGGCCTCGATGGGCCCCAGGGTCCTGTAGCCATCGTCGCAGTGGTAGCGCACCCGGTCGCCGCAGTTGTGGTCCCGGCCCAGCACGGCGCCGGACTTCAGCACCGGCGGGGTGCACTCGCACGGCCGGCACTCCGGCACCGACCCGACCCAGAAGCCGTCCGCCCCGCAGCGCAGGAACCGGTTGCCCACCACCTGGTAGCCCTGGAAACAGATGTACTCCACCACGTCCTCGAAGGTGAAACTGGAGCCGTTGAGGTAGCCGTGGCTGATGTCCTCCGGCGGGTCGCACGTGATGATGTTGCACCGAGGTGGAGGCCTGTCCCACAAGGCATCGTCCTTGCACACCCGCAAGGAACTTCCTGTCAGACTGTAACCCTCGTTGCACTCGTACCGTATCTCGCTCAGGTAGCCGTAGTCGTTTCCTGTGACGCGACCGTTAGCGATAGCCGGAGGTTGCCCGCAGTCGGCCGGGTAGCACGCCGGGGCGGCCGGAGTCCAGGTCCCGTTGGCCAGGCAGGTGGTGAACGGCGTTCCCTTCAGCATGAAACCGGGCTCGCAGCTGAACTCCAGCGTTTGGTCGAAGGTGTGCTCCTTCCCCTTGACGACGACGCCGCTGGGGATGACCGGCGTGCCGCAGGACACGGGCGCGCACCGCGTCTCTTCGCCGTCCCACTTCCCGTCGGCCTGGCACGTCCTGGTGGCGCCGCCCTGCAGGGTGTACCCGGCGTGGCACTCGTAGTGGATCGCCGACAGGTAAGAGTACGAGTCGCCTGTGACCGTGCCGCCGCCGATGTCCCCCGGGTCGTCGCAAGTGACCAGTTTGCAGACGGGTGGCGCGTCGCTCCACTGTCGTCCGGCGACGCACTGGCGCACGGACTGGCCCTCCAGCTCGTAGCCCTCCTCGCAGCTGTACTCCACCAGGCTGCCCAGAGCCGTGTCCGTCGCCGTCACTGACCCGTGCTCCGGGCTCGGGGGCACGCCGCACTCGGCGGGGATGCAGGCGGGCGCCGTGCCGTTCCAGGTGCCGTCCTCCTGGCACGCCAGCACCACCACCAGCCCCGACATCTCGTAGCCCGCGTGGCAGCGGTAAGCGACGGCCGTGCCGTGGAAGAAGCTCGTGTCGGCCGGCGAGGCCGCGTCCGTCGGCTTGTCGTCCCGGCTCCCTTCGCCCGACATCTCGGAACTGGGGTCCGCCAGCTTCTTGTAGTCGCCGAAGTCGATGTGAGGGGGCAGCCCGCAGTCGGTGGGCAGGCAGGCGGGCACGGCACTGGACCAGCCGTGCTCCTCACAGGTGAGGTGGTTCTGCCCGACGAGCTGGTAGCCAGGGAAGCAGCTATAGAAGATGGTCACCCCAAACTTGTGGTCCATTCCTTCAACAAGGCCGTTCTTGATGGGCTTGGGAGGGGTGCAGTACACCTGTTGACAGGTAGGTGCTTCCTGGTCCCATTGGCCAGTTTCGAGGCAGGTGAGCTTCTCCGTGCCTTGTAGACGATAACCCTGCTGGCACGAGTAGGTGACCGACCGGCTGAACTGGAGCTGGGCATAGGACACCTTCCCGTTGGTAATGTCTTTCGGAGAAGGGCACTCCACAGGGTGGCAGGCTGGCACGCCACCGATCCAGACGCCGCTCTGCCCACAGATGACGGTGGCATTGCCCGCCAGGTTGTAGCCAGGCTTGCAGCTGTAGACGGCCGTGCTGAGGTACATGAGCCCCTGCACGTCCACGATGCCGTTGGGCACCTCCTCCGGCTGCGGGCACTCCACCGGGCTGCACTCGGGCGTCGGCGTGCTCCAGCGCCCGTCGGCCTGGCACACCACGGTGGCGCCCCGCCGCAGGTCGAAGCCGTCCATGCAGGAGTAGGTGACGGCGCTGCCGAAGTGCGCGGGGGGGAGCGGGGCCGAGCGGTCGCCGAACGGGACGTCCGGCGGCGGCCCGCAGAACACCTGCTCGCAGACGGGGAACGAGGCGTTCCACTCCTGCGACGGCATGCAGCGGAGCGTCCGGGCGCCGCGGAGAACGTAGCCCTCCTCGCACGACAGCTCCACGGTCCCCGAGTCCGAGTCCAGGCTCTTTAGAACCAGGTGGTTCTCCTCCAGCGGCGGTTCCGGGCACTGCACCGGGGAACACCGGGGAACCCTGCTCTTGTCCCACCTCCCGTACTTGGTGCAGGTCCAGACGGCGTCGCCGGTGAGCTCGTAGCCCTCGTTGCAGGTGTACTCCACCTTGCTGCCCACCTGGAAGGCGGAGCCCTTGTAGTGTCCCTGCTGGATGTCCGGTGGCGTCGGGCAGGTCAGGAGCACGCAGGACGGAGGGTCGACGTTGGACCACTGCCGGTTGGCTTGGCACACGCGCTCGCCCTTGCCCCTCAGGCTGTACCCAGCAGCGCAGACGTAGGTCACCTTACTGTTGAAGACATACTGACTCCTCTTCATTGGGTTCTACAAAGACAGAATAGAAATAGAGTTTAGAGACAGAGTTTAAATTAGGTTCAATTAGATTCAACTTTACTTTCATTGTGCAGAGTGTACATGTACAAAAACCATGAAATGCAGAAAAGAGAGTGTTGTCATTTCCTATCAACATTGTTAACATAAAGGTATTCATGCAGCCTATGAAGTTAAACCTTAAAATAAGACCAGGTCAAGAAGGTCATACCAACGTGGCACCAAGGATAAAAAAACAAAGGCACTCTGTTGTACTGTAGCAAATGTGAGTTTACTGTATATTCTTCAGAGCATAGGTAAAAAGACACAGAGCAGGTGAGATACAGTAAGAGGCTATAGTTACCCGGATGAAGCCGTGTGTGAGTAGCGGAGGGTAATTGCACATCACGGGCTGGCAGGTGGGCAGTACCCCGCCCCACTCCCCGTTGGCACTGCAGGTCCTCCTCTTCTCCCCCCGGATGAAGTACCCCGTCTCGCACGTGTACGCCACCATGGCTCCGAAGCTGTAGTCCGTCCCGCTGAACGAGCCCCTCTCGATGCTCTCGGGCCTGGCGCAGCGCACGGGCACGCAGCCCACCTCGAGCGGCGAGGGCTCCCAGCGGCCGCCCAGGATGCACCTGAGCGTGGCGGTGGTGTTGAGCATGAAGCCCTCCTCGCACTTGTAGCTCACCTCCGTGTTGCTGGCGTACTTGGGCTTGTTGACGGCGTCCAGGATGGCGTGGGGCAGCCGCGGCGGCCGCTGGCAGAAGTTGGCGATGCAGTGCGGCGCCTGGTGGCCCGTCGGCGGCGCCCACTCGCCCCGGGCGGTGCACAGCATCTTGGTGTTGTTGCCGGCGACGTAGCCGTCGTTGCACGAGTAGATGGCCGTGTCGCCGAAGAGCTTGTGGCCCGCCTCGGGCGAGGCGTGGTCGATCGGGGGCGGCTGCCCGCAGGGGCGCGGGGCGCACTGGGACGAGCTCGGACTCCACTGGCCGCTCGAGAGACACTCCCTCGTCTTCTCTCCCAGAAGTGTGTACCTACAAGACAAACAAATAAAAACAACAACAACGACAACACAAACAGGAATGAGTAATCATGCTGCGTTATCACGTGCTTATTGCTGCTGTATGTATTGAATATATATCTTAGTCTAGGGCTACAGCCAGATCCAGAATATATAACCTCATATAGATCTTCTGTGGTGAACTGTAGTTACCCCTCTTTGCACACGTAGTGCACCTGGCCGCCCAGGGTGAAGTTGTCCCCGGTGATCACAGCGTCCTGCAAGGGGGGCGGGTCCCCACAGTCCACCTGGGCACACAGGGGGGCAGGAGATGCCCACTGTCCCGTCGCCTCGCACTGCAGCTCTGCAGCACCCTGCAGTCTGAACACCAGAACACCAGAACGTCCCTTTACTCAGACCGGCACCGCACAGACGAATACAACTCCATTCCATTCAATAACATTACTTAGAAACTAAACACAAATGTATTTGCATAGCCCTTTTTACAATGTTAACTGTCACAACAGGCTGCGCTTTTTCCTTACTTTTTCAAAAGTTTAACCCTTAAAAAGCTGCAGCTGCAAAAAAAATCTCTATCAAGGTGTGCAGGTCCTTTTCTGACTTTGTGGAACTGTCACAAAGGTACTGTAACAGGCTTCCCTTTTTTGGTTAAATGTTTTTGTGTGACCAGAAGAAGATCATTCTCTCATCATTCTCCCATGAGCGCAAAAGTCATAGCTCTGAATTGTGTTGAAATACATGCCATCAGGTTATCCACGTGCTAAGATAGCAGAATCTGAACCTTACCTGTACCCCTCTGTGCAGGTGTATGTCACAGAGGACAGGTACTCTTTCCCCGTCAGGGTGAAGTCCGCTTTGTCCACAGCTGGGGGATCACCGCAGGTCACAGGCGTACAGACAGGGGGCGCTCTGCTCCATCTCAGAGTGGACAGACACTGGCTCTCCACAGGCTCCGGGGGCACGTAGCCCTTGTTGCAGCTGGAGAGGGAAGGGAATCACATGTAAGGTGTCACGACAACATCACCAGTGCCATTGTATGAGCAGACAGGGATGTCGCACTGGGGTAAAAGTGAGACTGAATACTAGGCCCCCAAGAGGGAATGGGGGCCCCTTGAAAAGTCAGGAATATATTTTGTTTTTTCCTGAATATTTCCAAAAATGAAATGGCATAATGAACGTAAGATGAAATGTAAGAGGAATTTTCATAATTTATTTGCTGAATATTTGCTAAAGTGCAAAATGGTTCAGTCTGCCTGCAGGACAATAGGTAGGCTATGCACTTTTTGTTGTTACAGAGTCAAATATATACACATGCACACACACATACACATGCACACCCGCACCTGCACCTGCGCACACACACACACACACACACACACACACACACACACACACACACACACACACACACAGAGGAAGAAGGCTGTGGTTCTGTGACTGCTTTCATTTTGTGCATAATGTCATTTACTCTGTGCATGTAGTCTGTGCATGCATTCATTGTCATTTACCTAAAATAAAATGCAACCTTAGCTGAAAATGAAACTAGCTGTCAGACCTACGTGACTACTTGCCCAAACCTACAGTACGTGACTACTTGCCCAGACTACGTGACTTCTTGCCCAGACTACGTGACTACCTGTACAGACTTTGTGACTACTTGTAGTGTGTACTGTGTAGTGCACATACATGCATGAAGTCACATACTGTAGTCTGTGCATGTACAGTAGTCACTGACTATATGACTACTTGTACAGACTACGTGACTACATGCATATACTGTGACAGTAGGCTATGCATACAATTCAAAGCAGTCATAGCCTTCCAATATGTATGTGTGTGTGTGTGTGTGTGTGTGTGTGTGTGAAAGACACTGTATGTCTGTGTCATAAAATGACCCTGAGTAAGTGTCATGCTGAGGTGAGTTTAACAGGTGTCACCTTTACATTACTCAAAGCCGCTAGGGTTGTTGCTCAGGAGCTACTCTACTGATGTTGTCTATGTGAATATATACAGTACTCGCTGAAAATTGTGCAAGCAATTGTGAAAAATGCCGTGAAAAATGTTGAATACCAGTATAGTTTTTTAATAGGATGTATTGTAATATGTTATAATCAATGAATGTTATATATCGTAAGTTTCAATTTATCAAATGCACCCGGACCCCTCAGCATTTTGGGGGGCCGAGAATTATTTTCTGTCATAGGGCCCACATTTTCTAGCAACTCCCCTCTGAGCAGATCTGCATACAATGCAGTGACCAAATGTAAACACTGCGCTCTATATTTCATAAAAGGGCTTCATGACATATGACAATACTGCTTATACTGCACATCTGTTCAAAAGTCTTCAATTGTCTTCAACTTCTTGTGAATTCATATTCATCAATGTCATTTACTTTCGTTAGGCATTTGGTCGTGATATTCAAACCTTTAAAAAAAAAAAAAGGGGCTCATCCATTCATGATTTTCAGTATTCCTTCTAGCACTGACAGTGATACCTGAAAGTCACCTTGCTTCCGAACGTGAAGTTTGTCCCCTTCTGGTCTCCGTTCTCC
>NC_085009.1:6151843-6161843 GCF_963854185.1 Sardina pilchardus | reverse complement strand
CTATTCGGTGGCCGGTGGAAAAGCAAGCTAAACAGGAGCTAAAGCAGCTGAGGATTACATTTTCCAAGTCAAAGGGCCCCCTCCTTAGGTCTTGCTTGTGTGAGCTGAGGACAGGGACTTTTATTTGGTTCTTTAACGTAAGGAGCGGTAGTAGGATAGGGACTTTTATTTGGTTCTTTTAGCGTATGGAGCGGTAGTAGTAGTAGTAGTAGTAGTAGCAGCGGTTCTCCCCGTCACTAGGCAACTAGGAACACTATAAGGTGTTTTAAGAGGAATAAGCGTCGCGCTTTGTTCTCCTCACCCGCACAGAAGACGCAGTTGGGGTTGATCTTGACCCGTCCCGTGACCCCCTGCAGGAAGTCCGGCCACGCGAACACGGTTCCGCGCCTCAGGTCACCCGGGCAGCCGCTGGCCAAACCTCGGATCTAGAAATCACAAACAGCCATGAGTTTAATATCCTTACGACACTGTATCAACGTATCAAATCATAGAGCCAAACTAAATAACACCCCTCAATCAGTCAATTTACTCCGCAATACACTTTTTTTAATGCACACTTTGTGTATACACAGTATTGAGCGCAAGCACCGCAAGCTCTAGACATCTCGCTCACTTAGCATCGCTAACTTGCGGCCGCTAATCCCCATGACTAAAGCGAAGCAGAGAGTGTGTTTGTTTACTTGTGTGAGCATGTGTGTGTGAGTGAGTGAGTGAATGAGTGTGTGAGTGTGTATGTGTGTGTGCGTGTGTGTGTCTGTGTGTGTGTGTGTGTGCGTGCGCGCGTGTGTGTGTGTGTGTGTATTTGTGCGTGTACGCATGTTTATGTGAACAGGGACTTCAGAGGCGGGGGGGAAATTACTTGCTGTGACGAGAGAACGTAGTTCCAGATGTGGAGCTGGCTCAGCGAGCCCACGAAGGACTCCACGGGGTTGAAACCCTCGCCCCTCTGGTCCTGGTCCTGCCCCAGCACTAGGACACCTCCGCCTGGAGAGGGCACAGGCCACCGGTTAAATCACCCACACTGACCAGAGAGGCTCTTCCATCAACAACAATAACAACAACAACAACAACAAAACACATTAATGACATTAAAGCAACACTAAAGCACTTTTCCTCTGTCGCACGCACGCTATTTGTCTATCCAGAAAATAATGATGTCCACAGACAAGGTAGAGTTTTTTGCATGATTTTACGAAAGTATGATGTATTGCAACGTCGAAGCAAGTCAAACTTGTAGTTTCTTATGTCTCATTTCATCGAACTACAAGTACACTACCCAATCTGGTAAAGTTACATAGTGCGGTGATAGCCGATAGAGGGCTGCGAAGTGAACGCAGAAGTACCGTTCACTCTGTTACGAGTTGATGAACCGCTGAAATGATTTTGGAAACATTATTTTAAGGTACTCTTAAAAACTCTTTAGTGTTGCTTTAATGACAACAAAAGCCAGTTACTATACAGTTCTGTGGCACTTTGGCCCAAGCAAGAGTTGGGTCACATCCAGCACTGAGTTTCCCAAAAGCACCACTGGTCCATGGCCATAATAACACTGTAATTTGTCTAAAATGAACAGACTCAGAATTTAGCCATTGCATAAAAACGCCTTGGAAGAAAGCAGCTCTGGACAACAATTCAGGCATGGATTCTTCCCAGCTCAGGCCTGGTCAGTATAAGGAGCCTCCTACATTAGAGAAGTGAGTCTCTGGTCAGTATGAGAAGACTCCTATATTAGAGAAGTGAGTCTCTGGTCAGTTGGCAGATGGACACTACACCTGGTCAGTATGAGAAGACTCCTACATTAGAGAGGTGCATGTGTCTGGTCAGTAGGCACAGAAGGGCACTACACCTGGGATGAAGGTGCCGACAGAGAGCCCCTTCCCGCCGTCCGATGGGCTCCCGTCGATGTACACGCGCCAGTCGCCATCCTCGCTGCTCCATGACACGCCGATGTGGTGCCAGAGGCCGTCGTTGACCGCCGGGCAGTCTGTGATGCGCTCCTTTCCGTTGACATACAGCACCCACCTGAGACGGAGGGACCAGAGGAAGACCATTGTAAAGACAGAGCAGGCTGAGGCTGAAAGCAACTATTGAGAAAAAGCTGACTGCTAATTCGATAATTATAGAAAAAATATAAAACAACTTTGTGCACAAACACCTGAGGGTTTTTTTCACACATTCACAGGACAGATTGTTAAGCCAAGCTAACATCAGGTGTATTTCGTTGAGTCCAATGAAAAGTGTAATGAAGTACAATCATGGGATACGTCCTGTCGGAAGTTCAACTTGCACACACCCGTTGTAGTCGATGAGCAGGAAGGCGTTGTCGCTGCCTTCCACGGCGTAGGAGACCGGCGTCCCGTAGTTCATCGTGTCCGACGACCTCATCCAGAACGTGCAGGTGATCGCCCGCAACGACGGCATGACCCCGTCGATCATCACAAATCCGTGGATCCCGGACACCTCGAAGTCCAGGTTAAACGAGGTGGACATCTCTGAACGTGTCAAGAGGAGGGGGGGGGGGGGGGATAACAAAGTGTCCTTACTCTGGCATGTCAGCAACTGCGAAAGTCAGCAAACTACCCCCCCCCCCCTTCTCGTCTCACTTTTTAAACAAGCCGCGAAACAGTGAGAACAATTAGCGCGGCTACTTTTTTTCGAGCACCAGGGGTGACTCAACGTTCCAGACTGCGTTAAGTGCATCTGGCGGACGTTCAGCACTACTTCACAGAGCCATTCTTCATCATTAGAGTGAATTTGTGTCTGGCTCGCCTCCTCCCGAATTCCAATGACTTATGGGGGAAGCTGTTTCGTTTAACCGAGGACGACCGAAACAAGGTTGAAGCAGAAGTCTGACGCCCGCTCCAGACATAGCTGCTGTGCAGAGAAACTCCATTATCATCAAAGAGGGGAAAGGAGGGGAAAGTTAACTTGAGATTGAGAGCTCTGCTCATTCTCCTCTGTCTGTCATTGTCCCTGCTCATGGAAACTATTGGCTTTGCAAACTGCAACTCTCCAGATTCTCAATTTTCCTCCTTTCACTTTAATTACTCACTTATTTTCTCCCTTTCGCAGCTTTTACTGTAAGATAACATTTCTCTCTCTCTCTCTCTCTCTTTTTCTCTCTGTCTCCTTCCCTCTCTCTTTCCCTCTGTCGCTACGGTGTCTATACCTGTCTCACACCTGGTTCCATTGAACCCAGGGGGGCATCGGCAGGTGTAGGCGCCGGGGCCGTCCAGGCAGGTGGCTCCATTCTCACAGGGGTTGGGGTCACACTCGTCCTCGTCGACCTCGCACAGCTGCCCACTGTACCCGCTGGCACACTCACACCTGGCAGACAGGTAAGGCAAGGTGAGGTAAGGTATATTTATTGACATAGCGCATTTTCCATCACAGTTGCGTCACACATACAGCACACACAAAGAGAGCATCAATAGTAAGTCCATGGGCAATGGTGACTCTGAACATTGAACACACAGCAGCATGGTGTTCTTGAACAATAACATTAAGCTGTAGCATGGTACTATTGAACAATCAAGCCAGGGAGCAAAGCCCTTATATAGCCAATTCATGCTATGATATTAGCTCGTACTGACCATGGGCTAGTCATCTTTATTAAGGATTAAGTCAGTGCTATATGTATACAGTATGATGATTTCACATAATATTGAATTCTAGTTAACTTCTGCAGTGCTGGGAGAAATAATGAGTGTCCAGTCCACAATATTGATTCTTACCTGAAGTTATTGACTCCATCTACACAGGCGGCTCCATTCAGACAGGGGGCGCTGTCACATTCGTTAACGTTGACCTCGCAGTTGTCCCCAGTGAAACCTCGGATGCAGGCGCAGGCGTACTCCCCCACCAGATCCTCACACGCCCCGCCATTCTGGCAGGGGCTGGAGGCACACTCGTTTATCTCCAGTTCACAACGAGAGCCTGGACACACACACACACACACACACACACACACACACACACACACACACACACACACACACACACACACACACACACACACACACACACACACACCAGTGTCAGTGCCATAAAATCCATATGGAAAACTATTTCACAGTCAACTGATAATTTTTCTTGTAAGACCATTATCGACGTTGTTAAAAAAGTAACCCAAATTGCTTTTGGCCAGTATCACAGATGACCACGGCGCTAACATCTTTGAGCGTCCAGCTGGCTGACCTGTGTAGCCGTCTGCGCAGCTGCAGGTGAAGTAGTTGACCTTGTCCACGCAGGCGCCCCCGTTCTGGCAGGGCGAGGAGCTGCACTCGTTCACCTCCGCCTCGCACTGCGCCCCTGCCAGACCACCCAAACAAACACACCATTACAAACAATTACAAACCATTACCAACGGCACAAACACACAAACAACATGGCACTTTAGCGTGCCGTGGCACGAGGCTGGCGTCCCCCCTTCACAGCAGCAGGCAGGCGCCCCACACACCCACTCCGCCTCCACCCCTCCATTACCACCACCACCACCTCTCCGCCTCCACCACCCTCAGAACCACCACTCCTCCGCCAGCCCCACCATCATCACTCCTCCACCACCCCCAGAACCACCACTCCTCCACCACCCCCACCATCATCACTCCTCCACCACCCCCAGAACCACCACTCCTCCACCACCCCCACCCGCTGCCATCCCTCTCTCTCGTCGCCAGTCGGGTCGGGTCACGCCTGAGATGGCAGGCAATCCCCACCAGGCACGGAAAAAGTGCCGCCGGGGTGCGTGCCGACGGGCTGAGTCAGAGGCAGGCCGTGGCACAGAGCGGCGCGGCGCGGCATGGTGCGGCGCGGTGCGGACGGGTGCCATACCTACGAAGCCCGGCTGGCACTGGCAGTGGAAGTCTCCCATGCCGTCGCGGCAGAGCCCGCCGTTCTGGCACGGCTCCGGCTCGCATTCGTCAATGTCGCTCTCACACTTCGCTCCTGTGAGAATGAGAGAGAGAGAGAGAAAGAGAGAAGAAAGAGAGAGAGGGAGAGAGAGAGAAGAGCAGACAAGCGTTTTTCTTTTTCCGTAAACCTTAAGCACGAGGGTGAATGATTCATCCGAGCCACACCAGCGCTCTTCCGATAGCTCCGTCGGAATGTTTCTGCTGATCACGAGGGTTAAGTCGGGGCACGAGTAAGCCCGTCACTGGCATTGTCAGAGCTAATGCGTCTCCAATGCAGACAGCTAAAGTCCTTTCATGTGTTTTGCACCAAGGCATTTTCGCTGAACCAGCTGTTTTCACTCTTCACTTCTGCGGCCTGATTTGTACCTCAGACTTGCGCTGATTAACAAATCCAGATGGCTAAACACAAAAAAGAAAATAACCTGGACCTAAAGTCGTCCAAAACAGCACAATGTTCCAGTCGCCACAGAGCGAGAGAGAGAGAGAGAGAGAGAGAGAGAGAGAGAGAGAGATAGCGGGTCTTACCTGTGAATCCTGGTTGGCAGGTGCAGACGTAGCCCACCCCCACCTCCTCACATATGCCTTTGTTTTGACACGGGTTCAGGAAACACTCGTGAAACACCTGGGGAGCAGAAGACAAAGGCCAGGGATGGTTTGAGTCAGAGCGGGCAAAGTGAGCACACATTTGTTTCCATGTCGTCATTCCAATAGGGGCCCGGGCTACCCTTCTCCGACCCACATTTGGGCCAGCAAGAGAGAGAGAGAGAGAGAGAGAGAGAGAGAGAGAGAGAGAGAGAGAGACAGAGAGAGAGAGAAATACATCCATAAACAGGCAGATAGACACCCAGACAAATTGATACAGTACAGGCCTACAGACAGACAGACAGACAGACAGACAGATACTGTACACAGCCAGACAGACAGACAGACAGAGGGGCTGACAGACAGGCAGACAGAGAGCGGGAGACATTTTGAAATGGCCACGGCCGGTCAGCCTGGTGGTCCCGAGCGTGCCGCTCACCTGACTACCGGCCTGGTAGTCTGTCCCAGCGTCCACCTCAGGGGCTGACGTCGCACTCTCCTCCTTTGGCAAGAAGCTGGACCCAAAACCTGAGAAGGAGGGGAAAATTGGGGTGGATGAAGACGGAACGTGACAAGGCAGAGAGAGAGAGAGAGAGAGAGAGAGAGAGAGTGAGGAAGAAAGAGAGCGAGAGCGAGAGAAGCAGCGCACACATAATTCTCGCTGTCAAGGCTGGAAAAGATTATCTCAGAGCTTATTCATCATCCCCCCTCTCATCTGAGGCATATTTTTCCTTGCGCCGTTATTGCCATTTATTAGCGTGAGCAGGGGGGAGCGCTATGCTATCTGCCCCCGTGAGCGGGAGGGGGGTTGGGGGGGTGGGGGGTGGGGAGCGGAGACTCACTGGAGCACTGCTGGATGGCCGTGGCCCCGTTGACGGTGGTGGTGCCGTAGAAGGGACAGGAGAGGCAGAAGGAGCGCCCCTCCTCGGGCTGGTAGTAGTCGTGCGGGCAGGGGTAGCACGGGACCAGGCCCGTACGGGAGAAGTGACCAGCGGAGCACGGCACTGTGGAGGACACAGGACACACACGAGAATGAGAAAGAGAGAGGGGGGGGGGAGGGGGAGAGAGAGAGAGAGATAAAGAGAAAGAGAAAGAGAAAGAGAGAGAGAGAGAAAGAGAAAGAAAGAGAGAGAGAGAGTGAGGTGAGACTTAGAGAGAGTTACAGCATTGGTGATTATGTGTTATGAGTCAGCGCTTAAATAATACATGGCATGAGGTGTGATTGTGTTAAAAGATGGATGATGCAAATGTCGAACCAATTTGTTTTTTTCCCCCTTGCACTCCCCATTCCCACAAGCATTAAGATATCCAGCCCCACACAAGCTAGTCTGCACACAAAATAAGGATCTGCCCCCCCCGCCCCCATACCCCCCTACTCTCCCCCAAACCTCCTCAGTATAATGAGGCGAACCAATCTCCCAGCGTAAACAAATTTATGGTGCAATTTCAGAATAATGGATGTGTGTTTTCCTGATCTGAATGAGCTGGCGTCGTATCAGAGCCCGATAGCCCATAAATGATTTATCCAGCGCTTTAAACTCCAGCGCGTCCTGAAGGGTAGGGCTGAGGAGACTGGTAAAACGCTCTTCCTCCTCCTCCTCCTCCTCCTCCTCCTCCTCCTCACCTCCGCACTCGTTCACGTCCTGGGCTCCTCTGATGACGGTGGAGGTGTCCTCGGGGCACTTGAGGCAGCGGCGGGTGCCAAACTCGGGCTGGTACTCGCCCAGCGGGCACGACTCGCACGTCTCCAGGCCGGTGATGGAGGAGCTGCCGGGCTTGCACTGCTCTGCAGGTGCACAGGAGAGAGGAGAGAGCAGCAGCACAGCAGCACAGCGGTGCAGCGCCGCCACAGTGATTCATGACACATCTGTCAACACCATTCTCACAGAAATAGGGAGTCGGTACACTTCTATTCAGAGCCAAGCATCACATAACACAAAAGAAAGGAAAAGAATCAAGAAGCATTCGGACTACCTTTTTAAGTATTTGTGTGATGTGTGATGAAGGTTTGTTTTTAAAGATTTTTTGTCCTGTGCATGGGGTGTGTAAAATGACCTTTTGTAACTGATTCTTTAGTGATGACTTTAGTCACCAAATAAACAGGTTGACAGTATATGGAACTTTAGAGTGTAGATCAAATAGGTTTGACCTTTGTACTTCGGCTTCTGAAATGGAGTTATAACCTTCACACTGCGAACCATCTGTATCTGTACCGAGAAATGGATTCCGCAGCTGTTCCTGTGTTTTGAACAAGCTGACTAAAGTTGTCCATAAATGGTAGCCCTTTTTAGAAGACTAAATCTACTTTTGGGCTCCTATGACTGGGATCTAATACGTTTTACGACTTCTCTTATGACTTTTTTACGACTTCCAAATCCCAGCGGACGAGCTGGACGTTGGAGCTGGACGGACGGACGGCGCTCACCTTTGCACTCGGCCTGGCTGCGGGAATGCAGGTAGGCGGTGGAGAAGCCGGCTGGACAGGGCTTGCACTCCATCTGTCCCTCCTCGTCCTGGAAGGAGCCGATCCAACAGCTCTCGCACTCGCCGTACTCCAGCGAGAAGTACGTGCCCAGGGGACACTGGACTGAGACACACACGCGCGTGAACACAAGCACGCACGCATGCATGCGCACACACACACGTGCACACACACACACACACACACACACACGCATAAAGACACACACACCCATGCATTCACATTCACACACACACACACACACACACACACACACACACACGCATAAAGACACACACACCCATGCATTCACATTCACACACACACACGCACACACACACACACACACACACACACACACACACACACACACACACACACGAGGACAGCTGGTCAGAGCCCAATAGATACTGTACAACAGCTAAGACAGCCCCGAAGGAATACATGAGTAACCTTTGTGAGCAATGTTGCTGGGCAAGATCAGCCGTTTTCATTGGCACAATATGTTATGACTGGATGATTGATTGATGATCGCAACATGTTCATGCCTGCTGATGATTTAAGTTCTCCAGATAGACATTTGTTGCCTGATATCAGTGGGAAAGTGCCCAAACATCATCAGTCAATAATATTGCTTAGCAACACTGCTCAAAGTGTACAGTATCATCTTCCTAACTCTTGAAGGATTTGGGCTATTTCATGAGGGCTGTATGCATTCAGGTGTCTTAACCCTCATTGGAATTAACGTTATTCTGCCCCTATCCCTATTATCATTAAAAAGCTTCATCAAAGGATGACACCTTTGTGAGCCTTAATGGTGTTAATAAGGACCCTTGAAAATGCCTTAGTGGGTTCTTTTAATGTATCTATTCTCTTTCCATTACTGTAAGAGCGCAGAAGTGAACATATAGTGGGTTGTCTGAAATAAATTCTTCAGTAACCATTTTAACCAAACACATACAATTACAGTAGACACCAGAATGACACCAAACGGATCTTTTAGAATGTGACAGAGCCATATAAAGAGAGAGTTGCGACAACTCCATTGACGCTAATGTTCCATATTTTCTCAACAATAGTTCCCGGAAGTTAGGATCGAACACTCGTTAACAGACCGTAAAAGACGGTTATTTTAAGATTCTAACGAACAGTCACAATCGCTTCCGGGAACTATTTGAATAGGATTTGAACTACTTGAAGTTACACGAACCACGTCACAAACCGAATTTTCTGTACCCGGGTTGTCGCAACTCTCTATTTATATGGCTCTGGAATGTGACATCTATAAAGTTATGACACAACAAAAGACAGAACACGGTAGAACACAAAGGGTCCACTTCACCATCTATAAAGTTATGACACAACAAAAGACAGAACACGCTAGAACACGATGGATCCACTTCACCAGAGCCATATAAAGGGAGAGTTGCGACAACCCGGGTACAGAAAATTCGGTTTGTGACGTGGTTCGTGTAACTTCAAATAGTTCAAAATAGTTCCCGGAAGCGATTGACTGTTCCGTCTTTTACTGTCTGTTAACGAGAACGCTATTAGTGTTCGATCCTAACTTCCGGGAACTATTGTTGAGAAAATATGGAACATTAGCGTCAATGGAGTTGTCGCAACTCTCTCTTTATATGGCTCTGCACTTCACCATCTATAAAGTTATGACACAACAAAAGACAGAACACGCTAGAACACGACGGGTCCACTTCACCATCTATAAAGTCATGACACAACAAAAGACAGAACACGCTAGAACACGACGGGTCCAACTTACCACACATGCGGCCCTTGAGCACCGACCCCGGGCGGCAGTAGAGGGCGGCCCGCTTGCTCTCCAGGGACTTGGGGTCGGCCACGATCATCTCAGAGGAGACGTGGAAGGAGGTGAAGGGCTGCTTGCTGAGCGTACGCTTCAGCCGGTTGGTCAGCTGCTCCAGGGCCCGCAGCAGCCGCCGCTGGTTGACCACCTCCACCGAGTCGTTCCTCCGCAGGGGCAGCGGGATGCTTGCTGGGGAAATGAGGCCATGTTAAGCGGGGC